>NW_028301554.1:8955000-9017500 GCF_042242905.1 Orbicella faveolata
AGCATATCGTTTAATTTATATTACTCATATGGTTTGTTATGCGCATTTGATCATATTTACATGTTAATTTGCGCCTTAGAAATATTAAATATTATTATTATTATTATTATTATTATAAAAGAATGAAACAAATGTAACTAAGCCTTTATTTACAAACAGTAGGGTAAGTTTGTCACTTTTGCTAAGCGACACGAAGCGTTACTGAAAGCGGGTAGCTTAATTACGTTACTTGAATAAATAATATGCAGAATTTAAAACATTATTATCTTCGGCGGTCCAACTTTTCCTGCAGATAAACGGTTTCTTAATTTTGAGTATTTATCTTTCGCACGTTTAGATGTGTGCCAAATGTTACTAAGCGCAAAACTATGAATCACGTCGACATCAAAGAGATCAATCCAGTGTTGAAATTATGTCAGGGTAACCTGATGAACGATATCGTAGAAGCTAACAATTATGTCAAAATGTTGCTTTTTCAATTTTCTTTTTAAATTGAAATGTCTTTATAGAGATTTTGAATACCGTAATTCAGCTAAATGCCGTGATGCTCGATACGGCGTTACGTGTGTAATATGAAACCGGGGAAAAGTAACATAACGACTTACCAGGTGACCTCCTGACCTCAGAGGTCAGTCGAGGTGTTTATTTAGTGTACGGGGACTGATTTATTTACTCATGAGTTGACATTAGGCATATGGATATGAGAAACTAATTTACTACGGTTTGAAGCGTATATTCTATCATATTTTTAAAGGATTCTCGACTGAGCAAGACGATGAAAACAGCCAAGACTGTGCGTGCCACTCAGTGTCTCATCTCAAATATAAACATTGTCGACCTTGTCGAATTTTATGACCGTTTATGCTCGCTGTTTTACTGGAAATATTTTACAGAACAAGTCACAAGGACACTGGGAAGTTAAAATCGTTTCTATAGCAACAGAAGGAACGTAAGTAACGGTGAATCGTTGTTTCCTGTTTTAAACCGTTGACTTCCAAAGAATAACCTTGTGATTTGCATAAAATTGAACTCGCTTACATGCCGTAACATTTTATTTTGCTGACGGAGAACATTTTAATTCCCACAGCTATAACTTTTCGGGTGAAAAAAACAATAACCAAGGTTTCCTAAAATGCAGATATTTTGACCAAATGATATATTCCAGAGGCCATTTATACTAGTCAAAGTTGGCCTTTATTTGTTCCTTGCCAAGAGACACAAATGGCGTCTGTACAAATACCCTTCGTTAAAAAGCTACAAACAAAACTTCCAGAAAATTATTACACGATTCTAAAGTATAAGAATGAAATAATATTTATGCCAAGTTTTGTTTTCATAGGATTGTTTTTACGCCCCCGCTGTTTTCGTAAAGAAGCGTGAAATTCTGAACATTTTAAGCCGCGAAAACCGCCATTGTATGCAAATTTCGAACTTTCTTAAATTTTGACCGTAAAATAAATCGTTGGAACTTTAAACTATTTTTCCTTGAATAAGTTCACCCAAAGGTATGTTTTGGCGAAATAAAAGAAAAATCGATTTTTCGTGACTGTCTTCCGATTCTCGACACTCTCAGAAAATCACTCTTAATTAGCTATGATTACCTTGCTTTGGTCATATTTATCACCAGAACCTTATCAGACCTTGTGGACATTTCACTGAGTAAAAATATAGAATATTTTTTTGATAAAAACCTGGGCTTGGATTAAGGTAACATAACACCAGTTTCAGGGGCCGCACAAAACTGCACCTAAATACAGATGCAAATGAGGCTATTATTTTCTATTCTGACAACTCATATTTAAAATTCAGACTTTAAATCAGTACAACCACTAAGATTTGTGATATCTTACTTTACAAAATTGGTGAAACTCTAGCTATCTAAACTCTCAAAGCGAAATGTGATTGGCTGTCATCTTGAACTTTCTTATAGTTACTCTATGTATTGTCCTTGAAGTTTCATTTCCACCACAGAAAAAGGCAATAGATTGTTTTCACTGTCACGCAACTAAAAAGTAAATTAAAAAACTATTCAATGGATAAAGTTTAGAAATTGTAATGTTAAAGGAGATAAGTTAAGAACACACTTCTCCAAGTTTTAGGTCTCTGCGTTTTCCCAAACTTCAGATATTCGTCAAAATGTTTTGCGCAAATTTACAGAGCCTGGTATGGAGCCGCCATGTTGGTGCACCTCCTTGGTACGTCAATATGGCAATCGGAGCTTTATGTCACGCACCGCCACAACTCACGAATTCAAAATACGCTTGTTTCCAAACCAAAAGTTGGAAATTTGTCAACAGATATAAATTTAGCAACCCTTTTTGCCTTGTGTGGATAAAAACTTTTGTGGCTCTTTAGTTTTGGATTTTGGAATTGAATGACATCACGTGAAAATCATAAATACATACTGCAGGAACTAACTTTTAATTCCCATATTCTTTTTTATGGTTTTTGTGTGGTTTCCTTAGTTTATTTCCGATGTAATGGACTGATTTTAAACTTGAAATAAGACAAAATTTAGAAGTGTTTAGAAACTAACCAAAACTGTCCGCTCCAACAGCCAACAACCACAGTGCTTGAACATGATTGGATGGGAGCACAGTTTGTTTCTAGCCTCTAGTTTGTTTCTAGTCATCAATATGGCGCGTGCTGACCTGATGCTAGGAACTTTGCAGTTGGCTCCACCTATGTTCGTTTACTTTGTCGGGCTTGATTATCAGTTTTGGTCTGCCGGATTGCCGACGTACTTTACAGCTTCGTACCTGATCGCTGATGTCTTTTTCTCGCAGGCCTCCTTACTTCGGCAGCTTTCATACCTTGCGAGAGATTTTACGCCACTTATTGGCCACATAAGCCGTATCCAAGACTATCATTACGAGCATACCGGAATTGTCATTTGTTTGGTCTGGGTAGTCTCTCTGGTTTTTATCGCCATCTTCACTACATTGAGTCTCTTTATTTTAAGCAAACACGATATATATATATATTCTTGGATGATATACGCCCTGATTCTTATGTTCATCAAATGTGGTTATAACCTTGGCATTTGGAGAAAGTTTCAACACGGAGGGGTCGCAACACAGCAACCATGGAGAGCCTGGCGAAGCAAACGCTTAACAAAGACCTTGATGTTTGTATCCACTCTTGCTTTGCTGTCGTGGCTCCCTTTAATTATTTCATTAAATCTTAAATTAGTCTATCATGTCCAGAAACCTAGCCTTTGGTATTACCTCATGGTCGTTTTAAATATATCGAGCTTCTTTGTGAATCCAGTTTTGTACGCGTTAAGGATTCCTGAGCTTAGAGAAGCCCTGGTTTCGTGCTTCGGAGAAAGGTCGGCGGCGCCGATCATTGCAACTACTAAAAGACACAGAACATTAAGCACAGGGCCCGGTCACCTGCAACTGACGTTTGAACAGGAATTCGAAGTGATGGATACCAAACTCTGATGAACGGAGGCAAAGAAAACTTTTGTGTTGATACTGCAGATTTTACTTTCTAAAATTCTAAAACAAAATATTTTTTTGAACATGGTTAATAAACGTGATCCTAATATTAGATACTGCTGGTGTCTAATCTTAAAAATAATATGTTTCGCCGATAACTTCAATAATAGGATGAATGAGTGAAACTTTGGATCTCAACTTCTTTGGTAAGGCATGCATTAATGTGCTCCCTATAAACACAGCACAAAATACAAGAAGAATTCAATTATCTTCATGCAATATCTTGTTGCGATAATAGCTGCTATTTAAAATAAATCTCGAAATCAACAAGGATCCCTTGGGAAATGTCTGAGCTTGGCAAACGATTGGTTATTCCGCCAAAATAATTTTGTAGTTATCAAAATATACATTTAAGAAAAAGAATTAAGGAACACCTCTGAATATTATGATAAACGTGGACGAATTATTAAACGATGTGTGTCTGTAATACGGGAACCGTATTCTTTATAAACAGGTACTAAGTGTTCTTTAAAGATACATTTGTAAAGGTCTGAGTTGAAATTTGGTGACTAATTTATGACCGTTGAAGCATGTTACTCCCAAAAGAATTTACGTGAAAAAAGAATTAATTATTTTTTGTCTGCCACTCGTCATGTATGAACATGTAGACTGTATTGGTCACCCCGCTTCCAAAGCCATTTCATCTTTTGCAAAATTTCATGCAGCTATCTAAGTATTTTTTCCTTTGAGTTAAAATAATGTACTATTCAATCAGCTTCCGATCCGGCAACTTGAAAGATGATTTCTCTGTCCCTTTTATAACTAATATAGGGTTGAAAGAATCTCTTTCCCTATGCTCAGTATAAGATAAATTTATCCTATATATTTCGTGTTTTTTCGTTTGGCCAGTGAGGAAAGTGTTCCTTAGTCGCTAAAAGAACCTCAAATACTAGCTCAAAGACAACGTTCATGCACACTGTGGTACATTAAACTTTCATTCCAGTTCCATATGTTTTTTTCGAAACTAAATTTTGAGACAAAAAGAGCGCTAATGGTTATTTGTTGATCATTATTCAAATTTGCGGGCGATAAAATGAACAAGAAAACAGAAGACGCATTTATATCACTGAGCTAACAATGTTTTGTAACATAGCCTTAGCGAAGCGAGCGTTCTGATTGGCTAATACGCTCGATCCGTTTGCTCGTGGGTTGCACGCTCACGTCAGTTTGTTTATTTGTACTTTTTCTCGGCAATTTTTTATCGATGTTAACACTCCTTAAAACATAACTCCAATTTTTTTCTCCTAAAATATGGAAAGATTTAATCATTCTCCCGGATATGAGGAAGATTATTCCAATGAGCTACGAAATTTCGATCTCAAGTTGATCGACGGGCCTCCACCTAAGAAATTTGCTAATTTAAGGGAGAAGGAGTTGAATCAGCTGGTTAAACAAAGGCACTCGGCACTCGGAGACGGACCAAAAAAACAACAAACTGGTCTGTATCAACCTTTCGAGGTTAGTCATGCATAGAGGGAATTTTAGAGACAATTTTCAGCAATATGGCAACAATAAAATTCAGCAGAAGCTTTCATTGTCAAACTTTTCTGGCGTCGAAAGCCATTTAAATGCTTTCGGCGAGCAAAACTTGTACATACGAAATCCTTCTGTTCCAAAAACTTTAAAGATAATAGTTTTTCTGAGCTTTAATAAAGGAAGTTTTATCAAATATTGGTAGCGTTTGATGAATTATTTAACTTAAGTTCCCCGGTTTCAGTCTTGCTCGATGGCTCGACTCGCTCGCTCGTGAATTGAACTCCTGAAATTTGAAGAAACAGCCGCTCGAGGGAGCGACTGCATCGATCGTGCACAAATATAAGCTTACATTTCTGAAAATTTCCTTTGAGCCTCAGTCTTCTGTTCATTTAAGATTATTTTACCAAATAACGAAAGAAAAAGAGCCATTCATGTGTTCAAGTTCAGCCTTAGACACGCAACTCATCAATTTAAAACGAAATGGAAAGGAAAACGAAACCCACAAACCTGCTACCGAATAAGAGCATCTCAAACAGCTCAAAGCCAGGGGAGTTTGTTCGCTTTCTTCTCCACTCTCGCTTTTAAGAAATGTCTGGTTCCATATTGTTCTTTTCATTTGCCGAAGAGGCCGTGAAGGACAGGGAGCTCAGCAGCCAAAAGCTTCAACCATGTGCAGTTGGTTTTTAATTTTTCGGAAAACTGATCCAAATTTAAGCTTGACTAACTTTTGAGAAACACTTTTACCGAATGCAATTTTCGTTTGTTGTCAGCGTGATATTTAGGTTAACGAGCAGTTTGAAGTTGTTTGTTTGCCCGAGATCGAGAAAATGCAAAACTATAAACTCGCCACGATCCAAGAAAAACTTTGATGTGTAGCTTTGTCATATTTTTGAATGAACATTTTCGCGCGGTTTATCGCGCTTTTGAGGTCATGTAAGCCGGACGATATTCACCATATACTATCTCAAAAGTCTCAATGTTATAAAAGAAATGGTAAGCGGGCAGCGTGCAACTATCGAGTTATATATGCACTTGGGAGATTTGCTAAGCACTCAAGAAGCTAGAGTCGCACGAGGCGATAGCCTCGTGCGACTCTTACGTTTCTCTTGTGCTTAGCAACCTCCCGCGTGCATTTATAACTCGATAGGTGCACGCTGCACGCTTACCCTTTCTTAAGTACTCAATTGCCAATCTAACTCCAAGTGGCATGGTAAAACTAACTCCAAATCTCTTAGTTTGCTCTCCACGTCGGAAAAGCTTATGACCTTGACTTATAACCTCGAGTTAATAGAAAATTAAGCTGTAAGGTATGGTTCCTCAAAGGTAAATACTTCTTGGAAATTCAAGATCAAACAAGACATTGAGGAAATATGATTGTGATCGCTATTCTTTTGTGAAGTTAACAGGGCAAACATTTCTACATTAAAATATTTTTTTTTTAAATTACGTGCGCCGCCAGATACTAAATATCGATGATTAGCTTGTCGCAGATGGCAATTTTCGAACAAAGTAGAATTAAAAAGCTACAGTAGGTCTGGTGGATATATCTGCTGTATTCACTCAAAAATCGCTCTACAAGTGTAAATCACTTTATATATGTATTTTTGAAAAAGATATTGTCGAAGACCCCTAATGTCAATGGATTGCTGAAGAACTCCATGAACTATTTGGTATTTTTGCGAGATTTCATTTGGTAGAGATTAAGGGACTGAGTATTGTAACTACCGCATTTCAATCAGTCCCCACAACAAAAAAAGTGTGTAAACTTCTTTTGTGTGAGAGTCCCCATGTTAACTAAGGAGAATATAATGATTAATAACGGTGTCTTATCTTACTGAATAAGGTAGGAAAGAACAAGAAATGCCACCAAAAAGCACAGAAGACAGTTCTGTTATGTGATCAAGATTTTTGGTGGCTTCCCAGAAATCCTTGAAATCATGGCTCTATATTTCATAATTACACCATCTTACACCTCGATCTGCTGATGTAATCCTCGTTCCGGCTAAAACTATTGAATTTTTCGCAATTTACCTCATATAAATGTTCGATTATTTTCATTAGTAACAACATTCCAAAAAATAACTGAGGAGCTCCGCTTTTAGGTTTGGCTAAATCTATATATTATTTATGACATACTCCTATAACAATGGATTGCTGAAAAACTTTATAAACATGCACAATAAAAAAGTAAACATTCATGCAATATTCATATTCATTCATATTTATGGCATACCCAACTGTTTATTAAGCTATTATTCCCCCTTTTAATAACTCAAAGAACAATTGACAATTTAAACTAAACGAAGATGTGAGACTTTTAACAATCATGTAACAATAAAATCCTCGAAAATGCAGATGAAAATTCACAATATCCCCAGAATTGAAGAAAGAACCTTTCCTCAAGGTACAGTTCTGTGACATTTCTATGTAAATTTAAACAAATAAACTCCCACTTGTCACGGTAGCCGAGCACCAATTCGTTCGTTATATATTCTGTTGACGTACCCAGCTCATTAGGAATCTGAGATCTCAGCTTTCTATTCTCTTTCTTTAAAAGTACTCCGGTACTTCTGTCGTCAGGATCGAATGAGTGCTATTTTTCCAACTTGAAATGTTCATTCCTGTTGCCGCCTCAATTCTGTTTTTCTTTCAATCGTCTTGGGTCGAAAATGCCACTTAGCAGATGATTACTTGGAATGAGGACCAAATACCAAGGAGATAAAAATGCCAAAGATACAGGCGAGTTCTACAAAGCATATTACAACGTTAAGCTATGCAGACCCAGTGACCCGTTAACAACTGTGCCTTAAAAAGTGCAAGCACAAGATATAAGCTGCAATATAAACTAAAATATAAGCTTTTCCAAAGAGGAATTCCTTTCATCATTTGTAGGTTAATCTTTAATGATTAGTGTATATCAAGGAAAAAAGTTGATTTCACGTCACTTGGTGCCGTCCAATGTGGGTAACTCATACGGCTTTTTGCATGAGCTGTTTCCTCGTCATTTCTGAAAATTGAAGGCATCGCTTGATACAGTACTTATACCTTGCTTTCACATAACAAATGGTCTAAAAGTTGCAATTATTTTTTTCATTTTTAATTTGTTTTAATATTTTAGTGTTGTTAATTGTCATATTTCTAATAAAATCCACACTTTTGTTCCAGTTGCAAATTACCTTATAATTAGTAATTTTGGTTTGAGCTTTGTAACTTTGCGGTGAGGTTTTCTGTTTATGTTGCTTGGCCTTCTGTTTTGAGTTTAAACAATCTCAAACTACAAAAAATATGAGAAGTAAAAACACTTTTATTCAAGCAAAATTCATATTTCGGTTAATTTTTAATTCTGGGTTAGCGTTAACCGCCTTTTAAAATAAAAAAAAAGTTGACCTGGCTTTAGCCTGCGATCCATGAGCTCAAAACATGAGCTTACCATACGGTTACGCAATACTGGCCAGCGGATACATTGCTTTGACAGGCGTCAATTGACCGTAACATGGATGTCCAATATCAAAGATTTACGCTGTAAACCAAGGCTGCATGACTTGGTATTAGCTTGAGTATGGCCGCCAGGTAGCGCGACCTCGTTGTCGTTTTCGTCGTCGTGGGGCGGACGTGCCCGTGATCTTGTCTAGTTTCTGTACGGCTTTCTCCCAGGCCTTTGCGGTCAGGTTGATTTCGGTGACGTATCCAAGACGAACGGCCTGGATCGAGTAGCCTACACAATAACAGAATGCGCATGCGTTTGGATTAGCAGCAGATTGTTGTTGATTTTGGAGCACTTCATGGATTTATATTCCTGGTCGTTCGTAGATTTTTACGTGCAGCAGGAAATCGAAGAGGCTCATTTACTTGATCGGCTTTACTATCCGGACAACTTCAATCAATTATCACCAAACAACTCAGTCGGAGAAGATGCTGATTATTGCAATTCGTAGGAATGGGATCGGAAACTGTATATTTTAGCAAGTTTGCTGCTGTTTGGTACAGCACAGGCGGCCCAGACGTTGAATACGATTAACACGTGACATTATGCTGTTGGCAATTGCGTTACAATTTTAGCCGTTTATAAGACAATGTATGAGAATGCTTCGAAAATTACTCTAAATGCTACGTGTAGAAAATAATTTGAATAAAATGGCTTACCTTGTGTTTGCATTGCGTTATTTTGATGTCTCTGGATTCCTGGAGGTGGTTTAGAGCCATTTAGGCGAGTTTTACTTTCTGGCGGTTTGCTTCCCCTAAAGAGAAACGAAAGGCTGGCGACCCACTGGCCCGACGGCCCGCACTCAAAGCTCCGTAAATTCCACAAAAATGGTCTAATCTCGTCAAAATTGCCTCATGGCAGCCGTCGATAACTCTTCTTCCCATTCGCTTTCTCCCAGGGTTCCAAAGTTTATCTTAACCGCTCGAGAATCGCTGGTTTTCAAGTTCTTGCTTTCCATTTCTGCTCTGTCTCGATCCGTGACCGATTATCTTGGGCACAGGATTTGAATTTCTAGCCTAACGACCTCGCCATCGTGACAAAGTCGCCTCCAACCGTCGAGAGGCACGGGGCATTTTTTGATCATGCAAATTGCACCGTGCCGAGGTGTTAATTGAAATTAGCGCCTAAAAGCACTGTTAACTGCAAAAATACAAGGAGCAAACAATGTCCAGCTGAATTTAGCCCCTAAAAGCACGGTTGACTGCAGCGAGAGATGGCAACGAGTAACTGACCAATGTCCCGTGCTTCTCGACGGTTGGAGGCGACTTTGTCACGAAGGCGAGGTCGTTAAGCTAGAAATTCAAATCCTGTGCCCAAGATAATCGGTTACGGATCGAAAGGGAGCAGAAATGGAAAGCAAGAACTTGAAAACCAGCGATTCTCGAGCGGTTAAGATAAACTTTGGAACCCTGGAAGAAAGCGAATGGGAGGAAGAGTTATCGACGGCTGCCATGAGGCAATTTTGACGAGATTAGACCATTTTTGTGGAATTTACGGAGCTTTGAGTGCGGGCCGTCGGGCCAGTGGGTCGCCAGCCTTTCGTTTCTCTTTAGGGGAAGCAAACCGCCAGAAAGTAAAACTCGCCTAAATGGCTCTAAACCACCTCCAGGAATCCAGATTCATCAAAATAACGCAATGCAAACACAAGGTAAGCTATTTTATTCAAATTATTTTCTACAGTAGCATTTAGAGTAATTTTCGAAGCATTCTCATACATTGTCTTATAAACGGCTAAAATTGTAATGCAATCGCCAACAGCATAATGTCACGTATTAATCGTATTCAACGTCTGGGTCGCCTGTGGGTACAGAAGAGCAACGTCCTTAGAACTTACGGTTAAAATTTGCATTATTATGCTTGTCACGCAAACTTTTTTTTTATTTATGTCCAGGTAGTTGAGGTCAAAAATCTGTGCGTTCAGCCTCCTATGGAGCTTCCTGGCAAAACATTATGTTCTTTAGATAGCTCTAACATCTAATATTCGAATCAGATTTATGTGGAATGCACTTTTACAAAAAAATGCTGTTTTCTCGAGCAATGCAAGAGCGTACAAGCTATAACATCAATTGAGAGTACATATATCTTATAAGATGTTTTGGTGTGTAGTATCGCTGTATATTTTTACGAATTATGCTGTATTTTAACGAGCCCGTAGGGTGGTTCAAAATACAATAACGAGTAAAAATATAAAGCGATACTACACACCAAAACATCTAATAAGAGATTTATTATCCAGCTGATGTAGTCAGTAAAATTTTCAATGAAAAAGGGAGAGTGTGACAGTTTTGCATGCGCGCGCCAACCTGTACGGCAAACAGGTGTTCTACTGTACAAGTAACTGCACGATATCGCTGTATATTTGTACTGTTATTTGGTACTCGCTGCAGTTGGATAATAAAGAAGACATATAGTTTGGTATCCAGCACTTCCTCTTCAATTCCCAGTTCCAGGTGATCGCTCTCTGTTCCTAATGTTCTTAGCTGTGTCGTCAGAATCAAAGAGGAAACCTTATGATTTCTTCCCTTAACATCTATTTTTTCTGCTTAAGCTTGTCCTCTAAAACAGCGCAAAATCAGAGCTCCTCTAAACTCAGGAATTCTCAATGCGTACAAAACTGGATTCACAAACGAACTGGAGAAATTAAAAACGTTTACAGGAAATTAAAATTTGCTCGGTATCTGCATATTATAAACCTTGATTAAATAGTGCGAAATAATTAAAGAAAGCCACGACACTAAAGCAAGAATAGACACAACCTGCCAGGTCTTTGTTGAGTGTTTGTTTTGTGACGCTATTATATGCTATTTTGATGCGACCCCTCCGAGTTAAAACTACCCCCAAATGCCGATGTTACAGCCACATATTATCAATGTTAGAATCAAATTGTAAGGCATCGTGACATACTTAGCATCTTTGGTTGAAAGAAAGGGACTCAATGCAGTCCAGGCAGCGGCAATAAGGAGAGCGAGTGTCCAGACCATGAAAATAAGAATGCGGTATGCTCGCATAAACAGTGTTCAATGCTTAAACACCCAGTACATGGCAAAAAATCTCTCGCCAAAAATGAAAGCCGCAGTATTTGCCGAGGCGAACGTAAAAGAGGAATCAACAACCATGTAGAAAATGGACAAAGGCATCGGCCATCCACCTGTACGTTCCAAAACCTATACTCAGTACCGACTGAGTAAATGTAAATTGGCAGACTTACAGTTCCTAACAACAGGTCAGCAAACGCCATCTTACGAAGTCTCCTGTTTACTGCCCTGAACAGAACAATGGCGAGCAAGTTTTCCCACAACAATAAACACAAACGACAAAATAAGAGCGGTATACAATGTGATGCCCTCTGCCTTGGAAGGAACAATTCTTGATGAATCAGTCGCGTTCTCTGAGCTAGTGTTAGCTGCTGATGTGCTCTTCATTTATTTAGTTTTACATGGACGATAGAAAAGCCGATTAAACAGTTTGCTCGATTACACGTTTGCAATAGCAACGTACTACTACTAGACGAGGGACTGAAAACATTTAAGAGGCGCCCTCTGTAATTTTCAACTATGGCCATTTGGACCAGAAAAAACCAAATTCCTCAAACTTTCTCAGATGAATGGTCTAGATAAGTGATTCACAAAAATATAACTTTCAGTTCAATTCGATTCGTATTTTAGCGCTGGGGTCACCATCTTGGTTTTGCCCCTCTGAGGGGGCTTTCAGCGGCCATTTTAGGGCACATTTTTAACAATTTGCCATACAAAGAAAACGATATAAATCCGGGTAAAAATCCTTTATTCGAGACAAGCAAATGTTTTTTGTTACATTGAGAGGCTGTTTTGGCAATTTGATCATCACCTGATTTTTCTACAGAATTTTAAATTTCTTCCCTTTCGGACTACTCATGAAGCGCCATAAAAAAGGCGAAGTTTAAAGGACAATATCGGCAAAAGTACATCACTTGAGATCCCAAAACTACCCTCCACTTAAAGAGCAATGTCTCACCTGTAAAAGCATGCAATAAAATTTTGGGGCAGTTAAAACTGTCAAATGTTAGAAGAAGAAGTTTAAGCTGTGGTTTTGTCAACAAAGACCGCCGTCCTAATTAGCATTATAGCGTGAAAATAACGATGCACAGAGAAAATAATGATATATTCCACTTACCTCGCGACATGTCGACAACTGGATGTTCCACGATGCCTCATGTTATATTTCCAATATGCTTCAGCCACATTTTCGGTGATTAGTGTACGAAATCACTCTCAGACATCGCCACGGTTAAGCAGATTTCAACTCTCCGAAGCCCGCTTCATAACATCTATCAATATTATTTGTCTTTTGCCTCATAAGCCGCCGTTTACAAGAAGTTTAACAATTTGCTGAGATCCTAACTGACCCAGAACTCTGTTAGCAGCCTTTAAAATCCTCCTCTTAATCGAGGATTCTCATCAAGAACTCGTTTAAGCTCAGTTCTGTTTTGATCTGTTGTGCACCCGCCATTATTCCACAGATTGCGTTACATTTGACAAATGCACATTTCCACGGGTAGGGGTAGGGCGGGTAGGAGGTGAAAATGTAACAGACATTAAAGCCATTTTACGCATTTCTGTGGCTAAACTAGTTACTGGCTTTCCCAGAATGATTTGAACATGAGCTTCTGTTTGCAGGTATTTTCTAGTTTATTTTTGCAGGGTGGGGGGGGGGGGGGGTCGTGTATTAAAAAAAAAAAAAAAAAGGAAAAGAGAAAACGATGGACAGTATCAAGTGAAAAGATTATGATCTGTGCATCTTGATCAGCTTTATCAGTTCATCAGTGAGGCCCTATTAGGGGTTTTCAGGATACTGGATATTTGGGGTAAAAAATTAACAGGATGCAAGAAATTTAGGGGAAAAATTAATGGGGTAGATAATGTTTAGATCAGATAAAGCGGGACAGTCGTGTCTTTCGCTGCCGGAAGTGCCATCAAATTTTGCAAAAGACAACAGACTGACGAATAGTGCGCAGGAAGTAATGATAAGCGACATTTTATTGAAACTTCTTACATTTTCTTAGTCGTTTCATTTTTGCATCAGAAAAGAAAATGCTCAGAAAATTACTGAAGGGCAGTTAAGGACGGTGCCTTCCATTTTAGGCATGGTTTAAAGGCCAGGCGCGCGCTTGGGTTGGAACTAGTGACGTAATTAACTACCCTACAAAGCATGCGACTTAAAAAAAAATCCTATTGTGGCCGAAACAAATTTCGCACTAAAATTACGAGCCTGTACTAAAACCGGGATTACCAGAAAAGCAGCATATCGCTAAGCACTAACTGTGAACGGCTTCCAGCTGAAAAGCTAGCTTTTATCGTATCCGTAGAAAAAAATCATACTGAAATTCAACTGTAGATGGCATAATGCGCGCGCAAAACAATTGCGAGACGTCAATGTTTAACTTACTTGGAAAGTAACAGGAAAAAATGTAACGGGCACCGACAAAGTTTTCGAAAGGATGAAACAACTCATTTAACTTTTTAAAAAGGGGTGATTACAGCTACATTTTATGGTATGAATTGGAAGTGGCAAGTCTATCCGACAGTGCATTAATTTTTGGCTGTGAGGAAAAGTTATGTAGACTGTATTTTGGCTAAGCCAGTGGAGTGCTGTTGCGACGATTCTGTTATTAAATACATATCAAAAGTGGTTTTTATGTTACCACTTACCACGTAGTTTAAAGATGTTTTTTAATATGTTTAGTTTTCTGCATGTAAAGGCGAACCTTAGGAGAATCTGTGAAGAAATATCTTTACCTTTTTTTCAGAAAAATGCTACCTTCGGCATTAGCTAATTATCTCGGAAAAATTAATGACTACCCCCAGTTTTCTTTGTGGATTCTAATAGCCCTGGCTAAGATCTACTTTTTCCACGTTTGCTTAATCTGGCGGAAACACGTTTGTATTTTGTAGGCACCATTCGTTATGAGCCTGAGGCACCCCACAGCCGCTAATGTCGTTCAGTTCTGTGATGGAGCACAGCTGCATGTCTGCACAAGACTAGTTTTCAACCCTATGCAGGGCGCCTTAAAATACCCGCATCTATCAAGCGAAGCACTAATGTTGACGCTTAGCTTTTTAAAGACATTACAGATGCGTTTAAGGCACACAAGTTGAATGAGTCATAAGCAATTGGATGAGTTAAATGACACTTGTCAAAAATATCTGCAGCTTGATTCTCAGCGGTTGTTGTGTCTTGTTGGAGGACCTTCTCCTGTCTGTTTCTGAGCTTTGAAGCCATTCGCGAGAGGAAGGATTAAACGTGGCAAGGAGTCAGGAACTCATCACAGGTGAACCGCCTAATTCTGGCCTCATCTTTTGAGCGCCTCGTCTTTTGTGCTACAGTAATTGCTTCGACTTTTGTGGCCGTTTCCTGACCCGAGAAAAACTTTTCTTGCGCACTGCTTGTCAGTCTGTTGCCTTTCGCAGCATTTGATGGCATTTCGGGCAGCGAAAGACACAAGTATAATGCTGAACAAAAAAAAGACAAGGAAGAGGCGTTTTATTGGAGTTCTATCCGTATTCTATTTGTAATAAATGAAAATTCTCGGCAAAAACTAATGGCTGTCAATGAGATTAGGGTAGTTGTTTACAAACATAGTGTGGAATGATATGAAGTTTATATGAAATAAATGTTGCGTGGAATGTTGTGCCTCGATCGCTTTGCAGACACAAAGGTTGCCATGTAAGAAATTCTTGTTAAACGGTACAGAATTCGGGACACATTTCATTCTCTGTTTATTTCTCCAGCCCCATCTTTATCTATCTATTCAGTGTAACAAGTGTGGGCTTCGAAATTACTAACAAGGAGCTGCGTTACCTAACCTTAAAACCTCTAAAATCTGATACAAAACTTTCATATTCCACCGTGATATAAGTACTAAGAGTCCAGAATAAATGCTTATAGCAGTTGACATACATTTATTTTATCCTACATAGCTGACCATTGTTGAGGCCCCATAGTGGGAGAGGGGAAGGGGGGGGGGGTTCGGTGTATCCCTTATCCTATTAATTTTTGTCCTAAATATCTTGTATCCTGTTAAATCCAGCTCAACGATTCCCTACTCAATTAATGTCCTGTATTATCTGATCTAAACATGCTCTACCCCATTAATATTTCCCCTAAATTTATTCCATCCTATTAACTTTTTACCCAAATATCCAGTATCCTGAAAACCCCTAATAGGGCCTGACTGATGACCTGATAAAGTTGATCAAGATACACAGATCATAATCTTTTGATCTAATACTGTCTATCGTTTTCTTTTTTTCTTTTTTTTTTTTTTTTAATACACGACCCCACTCCCACACCTACCCTCCAAAAATAAACTAGAAAATACCTGCAAGCAGAAGCTCATGTTCAAATCATTCCGGGAAAGCCAGTTACTACAATGGTTTAGCCACAGAAATGCGTAAAATGGCTTTAATGTCTGTTGCATTTTCACTTCCTACCCACCCTATCCCTACCCGTTGGAATGTGCATTTGTCAAATGTAACGCAATCTGTGGAATAATGGCGGGTGCACAACAGATCAAAACAGAACTGAGCTTAAACGAGTTCTTGATGAGAATCCTCGATTAAGAGGAGGATTTTAAAGGCTGCTAACAGAGTTCTGGGTCAGTTAGGATCTCAGCAAATTGTTAAACTTCTTGTAAACGGCGGCTTATGAGGCGAAAGACAAATAATATTGATAGACGTTATGAAGCGGGTTTCGGAGAGTTGAAATCTGCTTAACCGTGGCGATGTCTAAGAGTGATTTCGTACACTAATCACCGAAAATGTGGCTGAAGCATATTGGAAATATAACATGAGGCATCGTGGAACATCCAGTTGTCGACATGTCGCGAGGTAAGTGGAATATATCATTATTTTCTCTGTGCATCGTTATTTTCACGTTATTATGCTAATTAGGACGACGGTCTTTGTTGACAAAACCACAGCTTAAACTTCTTCTTCTAACATTTGACAGTTTTAACTGCCCCAAAATTTTATTGCATGTTTTTACAGGTGAGACATTGCTCTTTGAGTGGAGGGTAGTTTTGGGATCTCAAGTGACGTACTTTTGCCGATATTGTCCTTTAAACTTCGCCTTTTTTATGGCGCTTCATGAGTAGTCCAAAAGGGAAGAAATTTAAAATTCTGTAGAAAAATCAGGTGATGATCAAATTGCCAAAACAGCCTCTCAATGTAACAAGAAACATTTGCTTGTCTCGAATAAAGGATTTTTACCCGGATTTATATCGTTTTCTTTGTATGGCAAATTGTTAAAAATGTGCCCTAAAATGGCCGCTGAAAGCCCCCTCAGAGGGGCAAAACCAAGATGGTGGCTCCAGCGCTAAAATACGAATCGAATTGAACTGAAAGTTATATTTTTGTGAATCACTTATCTAGACCATTCATCTGAGAAAGTTTGAGGAATTTGGTTTTTTCTGGTCCAAATGGCCATAGTTGAAAATTACAGAGGGCGCCTCTTAAAACAGCTCTGTTTTGGTTGTATTTTGACACCTTGAAACTTCACTCGCAATTTTCTCGAAAACGCTATTACAGATTATTTTTTTTTGAATTTCGCCATCGCTAAGATAACTATGTCAAGTCCAAGATCCCGACGTCGTATTTGCAAAATTATCACTTATGGCAAGTTATTCGGTCTTATGTAAAATGGAGTATGGCGTCATTTCGTTGCGATGGTAACTCAGATCCTGGTGAAATGTACCCCATTTGAAACTTTTATCTCTCTCTAGCACACCAGTAAAGTTTGATTTTTTTGTTGGCTTGATAATGGTATCAAGATCTACGTACTTCGAGTACAACGGATCGATGGCCGCCTTACCACCACTGTCTACAGGAAACCAACACATACTGATCAGTATCTAGCGTATGATTCACACCACCCTCAGTCAGGAAAATGCGGTATTGTAAAGTGTCTGTACGACCGGGCTAAACGTCTTCGTGACCAAACCATCAGTAATCGCTGGAAAGAAGAAACATCTGTCATCTGTACTTGTTTCTAACGGATATTCCTCCTCTTTGGTACAGAAGATCACAAAGGCACGAACAACCCCAAGAAGAGAGCCCGTCGCGGAATTTAAATCGACCGCCGTCTTACCTTATGTCCAAGGAGTCTCGGAGTCTCTCCGCCGCTGCCTAGAACAACAAGGCATTCACGCCGTCTTCAAGTCCGACACGACACTTCGGTCATACTTAGTGCGACCATAGGACACCGTCAACCCGGCTAAACAAGATGGTATTGTCTAAAGGATTCCCTGTGAGTGCGGCAAAGTCTACACCAGGGAAACAGGGAGATCTATACAGGAGAGGATCAAAGAACACGACAGGGATATACGACTCGCCCGTACCCAGACCTCCGCCGTTTCTGGACACACCCACTAGACCGGCCACTATCCTATCTGGAATGAGGTCAAGTTTATTGATCGAGATCCTCACTGGTACACACGTAAGGTCAATGAAGCTATTCACATAAGACTTTACCCTAATAACATCAACAGGGATAGTGGAACTGAAGTTCCTGAAGCATGGATGCCCACGATCAAAAAACACAACAACAGGAGAACGGTACAACAGCGGACCACTGAGGGAACAGCTACTCGCGGAACAATGGAACAATAGGAGGATCGAAATGCACCAGTCACAGCCGACCTTTGTGATATAAATGATACCGTGCAATCAGTCGACCTTATCGCCTGAAGAAGACTAGCAGTAAGCAGTCGAAACGTCGCGATCTACATCTCAAGTGTCTACATCGTGAGACAAACGATAATGCACTTTATTATAGCATCTACCACGATGAATAACAACAACCTTTTCCTCGATATTTTTATCTTGTCGGTGATCTAGAAGAACCTGATGTTTAAATCGAGTCCCGAGGAAGTACTTTTCCTGCTTCTTGTTTGTAACTGAACTTCTTTCTCCGCGGGTCTAGCGTTTGCTGTATTTTTTTGACGGCTGGCTTAGGTCTCAAAAATATCCACATCAAAGAAAGTGTCTTTTGATAGTGCTCGCAGCACGAAAGAGATGAGCCAAAAAATTGGAATTTGAGACCAGACTTCTACTTTTATTTGAATTGTCCTTTTTTTTTTCAGCATATTATTTAATACTTTCCGTTGCCACTCTCTATGGCATAAGCCTCCATCACCGAGCAATGCAATATAAAGTACAAACTATGTTATTCTCGTGTTTTTTCAGTTAAACGGAGAGAGAATTCAGAACTTGCAATTTTTAGCTGTAGTCGCTACGAGCGTGGCTCCCCTTGGTTAAAAAAACATCTGCATGTTTCTGTTTTAGAACATTGCTAATCAAATTAAGTTTTCGACAAGTTTCGGATCGATTTATGTTAATTATGGACGGGAAATTGCGTTTAATCGTAGTTTGAACTCTTTTCTATACGAAAAATCCAAGAAATTCACGAAAATCGATTGTAAACTCAACAAACTAAACAGCTGGTAGGCGGCTTATTGACATACTGAATGAGTGCAAGGAATTATTCATCCAGTATAAGAGCCAGACTTTGGCTATGTGATCGTCAGCAAACATAACATCTAACTTGAACTAAAAAGCTAATAACTATAACAAGTTTTGGGGCATAAGTTAATTAGTGGGCTTGATCTATCGCTCGATCCCTCGATCGACCAATCCAACAATGCAATATATAATTATATAACGTGGTAAAACGCTTAGCAGAAGAAACAACCTTAAAATTATTTATGTAAGCTTTTCCCATACAGTAGCCTTAAAAGTGTCTAGAAAGTAAAAAACAATTGCGGCTTATTTGAGAGGCTTTTCAAAGAAAAGAAGAATGACGCTTTCCTATTTGGAATATCTTTTTTTCTTTTAGAGATACTAACGTTTTTGTATTATGCAAATGAGGTAAGTGATAATGTCATAGGTGGTTCCACCAACACATACAACACTCAATCAAGAATATCTCTAGAAATAGTAAAGTAGCGTGCTTTAAACTTGGCACCATAAATTTACATCACAAATGAAACAAAATGACACCTGTTGTGCCGTTTCCATGACAATAGTTATGCTGCTGGCATAAAAAACAAGGCTATCTTAAACAAGGAAGACCCTCTGTCCCACTTTAAAAGGTTGCAAATGGGGATATTTGGTTTTCACAGAAAGAGACCGGAACCAATATTGTTGCCATGGCAACAACATAGTAGGTGTCATTCTGTTTCTTTTGTGATGTACATTTCTGGTGCCAAGTTTGAAGAACACTGCTCCAACATTTCTGGAGATATTCTTGATTCAGAATTTTATTGTTTAAGTGGCACTATTTATGACGTCATCACTTTCCTTGCTTGCATAATACAAAAACGTAAATATCTCTAAAACAAAAAAAAGATATTCCAAAAAGGAAAACGCCATTCTTCGTTACACTGAGAAGCCTTTCAAATAAGCAGCAATTATTTTCTACTTCACAGGCACTTTAAAACGTGGACAAAATGTTCCTTGATTACCTTCCAAACCATAGCCTATTAAGGAAAATTGACGTATAGATCGTTTTCACCGTCACGCAATAAAAAAATAAACGGCACGCAATGCATGCAGAAGCGATGACGTTTCTTTTTGCTGGCACTTGCAAAATTGAGATATATTTATAAGGGGTATTTGAAAACAGAATTTGAGTTCATTCATCAACAGGGATGTAAGAACAATTGTCACTAGTTAAGAAACGAATAAGTTAAAAAAATTAAATTAAATTTAAAAAACGATCAGTAGCCTCTTATGCAGTCACACAATATTTTCTTAGGAGGAATGTGCGATACAGCGTCTGGCTAGGACGCTAAGAGATGTGTGGATGAAAATAGGCTCAGATTAAAGAAACATTTCTTTTTGAACCGGTTCTGCTTTTACGCTGGCATTACGGCTTATTTGGTTATGGCAAGAGAATCTACAAGCATTTAGTTCATGAGGGTGCAGGCCAAATCAACTATCATCTCAAACAAAATGAACCTACAACATATGACTCCCACATAATGCAACTTGTTCATTGTGCCTGCATTTTCAGAGATCAAGTAAGTGTTCTCCAGTATACTGTTGCAGGGGTAACCATGATTTTATTCAGTTTGCACTATGACAGGCTGTTTTTAGCACTTTATTTTGTTTCGGTTCACGTAACTCGCTTACGTTTAAAATCATTTGGCAACAAATAACAGGCTTAAAACATTCAAGTGACGGGTTTCGGTCAAGCAGAAAAATCTAAAGATGATAAACTTAAAGCTACAATACGTCATCGCTTAAAAAGCATTACATCACCAACAATAGATATTTTACCTTCAATATTTCAAATAAATATTTCTTCTTTCGTGAGCATGAAAAAATATCAATTCAGAATTGTAACTCTTTCAACAAACTTAAATACTGCAAAATCAACTTGCATCTCTACTGGTAAAGTGAAACGTGTTATTAAAAGTACATCAACAACATATGCAAACTTGACAACAACAAACAGTATTCTCATTGTTTCTCTCCGAAATGAACTACTTATCATCTTTAAGGAAATTTGGCCACGCTAACTACCTCACCGGAAATTAATTCATTGTTTTAACCGTATACCTGTTATCAATAATGAACCTTCCTATTGTTTTTTCACTGACAAAACTATTATAATTGAAAACAACCTTGTGATAGGTGTCCCCAAGAGGAATCCAGTGGTGAATCCAGACTTTCACCAATACAGTTTATTCCAGTCAACAGATAAATTTAGTTCAGATATTTCCGTGCTCATACAATGCTAATACAGTCCTCTGACAGTGCTCATTGAATTCACTTTAAGTCAGGCAAAGAACCAGCCCAAACTGCGCTACCAACACGTATATTTTATGTGGACCCTTGACCTATCGCGTGTACGACTTTGCTTGTTCATCTAAACTTCTATGTATGGAAGCTATGTTCTTATTATGAGTTTGCCCGCCGTGACCGCCAAATTTATCTGATACTGGATAAAGCACAATCCACCCCCAAATCCTCGTTTAAAAGCTGAAATTAAAAGTGTTCTTTGGCTTTAAAATCAATGTTGTGTAACCCAACCACCGCTCTGTATTGCATTAAAGAGACCATGATCTAAGTTACATTAACCAGTTCTGATAAAGACAAAACCTTTAGGGTAGCTCACCTTTTCGTTACACTTTCTGCATTGCTTTCTGCTATCTTAACTGGTTTCACAGCGACCTTCTTCACTGTTCTTCTCCAATTAAAGTTCAATTTAACCCATATTTCAGTCCGCAGATAAGTTTAGTTCAGGCCTAAACAACCCTCACCAATATTTAAGTTTAATGTGGACCCTTGATCTATCGCGTGTGCCACACACTTAGGTTTAGTTCAGATATTTCAGTGCTCACACAATGGTCATACAGTGCTCTGACACTGGTCATTCAAATCAACTCAAGACAGGCAAAAGTCCGGCCTAAACAGCGCTCACCAATACGTAAATTTCATGTGGACCCTTGACCTATCGCGTGTGCGACTTGCTTTTCGTTCTAAAGTTGTATAAATGGACGATACGTTCTTATTTTGAGTTTGTCAGTGAGCACAAATTTTTCGGATACTCCATAAAACACATTCCACACTTAAAATCTTCGTTTAAAAGCCGAAAATAAAGCTACTCCGCGGATCCTACAAACTCCAAAGGTCGGCCGCAAACGAAAACTTTCTCACTCCCCGAAACCAAATATGGCGATCTTATTTACTAGCTTCCAGAGTGCATTTCGTTTCCACAGAGGGGTAGATCGTGCGCGACATAAAGGTCAAATGAACCAAAATTTAGACATTTTTTCATTTGAGTTCAAAGTGTTCATTAAGTATAAAATAAAAATATTCTGAAGTTTCAAACGAATTGGACGAAGCATTGCGGAGATTTTGGAATGTTAAAATCACTGTTTTTTTATCCTTCATAATCGTAGAGCGGTTGGGAAAATTGTCAGATAATTGTCGGAAATAAAACTTGTGACGTCACTGTTGGTGAGCTCAACAAATGCGGGAAATTTGAAACTGTTTTGGTTTCAAGTTCACAGTGAACTTCAAAGGAAAACCACTCAAAATCAAAAGTTAGCACTTTCAAGTTTCCCCAGGACCCAAAACTTAAAAAAGAATGGCTTATAAAAATGAAAACAGAATGCTTCATGTCCTCGAAGCATTTCCGCGTTTGTGTAAAACACTTTACCGAAGACAGCTTCGAAAAAAATCTTGTAGCAAGGAGTTTGTTTTGACCCTCTTTCAAGCTTCGTCAACTTGTAGTCAAGAAAGACGCGGTATCGACGATTTTTAACTTCACTGTGGAACGTTGCAAGCCGGTAATTGGACAAAAAACAACGAAAAACAAACGAATAATATCCACCGAACAGCGGGCGAACTCCTTGGCCATTTTCTTGGGAAAATAAGGTTTGTATTTAGATCCAAAACCTTCCCCACGAAAGACTCACTGACGTAGAAACGCAACAATGTTCAAGTCAACAATGATGTCACAAAGCAGCGTCTCAGTTCCATCCCTCCATTAAATTGCGCGGTCATTTTGGAAACGTTTTCGTGAAGCCATCGGCTGTCTTCGTACTTTTAACTTTTTTTACTCCTTTTCACGGCTCAGAAAGAAAAATTTCCGCGTAAGTTTCCTTTTACATGTTTTTTTTCTTTTTTTTAACATTTCATCGCTATAAAATGGCTGAAGAAAAGATGTCTAAATTTTGGTTCATTTGACCTATAAGCGAAGCCCGAAAAAAGTGCGAAGTCACTTATCCAAAAGAATGCTGCTTGCCAGCAATAAGCGACGACTACGTCATCGCATCATATATCGAAAACCATTCAGTGGATAAAGTCAAGAAATTGTGATATTATAGGAAATAAGTAAAGAAGACACTTCTCCAAGTTTTTACTCCATGTGTTTTCCCAAACCGCAGATATTCGTCGAAATGTTCTGCAGAAATTTACAGAGCTTAGTATGGAACCGCCATGTTGGTGCACCTCTATGGCGCACCAACATGGGGCTGGAAAAGAGTGTAAACATCTGGAACTTACTTTGGTTATCTAGGCGACTAATTATCTGTACTGAACAAACAAGCATTTACATAAGCACTTTTCCTAATGCTGTAACTTCTAAAAAAGCTAAAAATCATGAGATAGATAAGTATTTTTCGACAAATGCAATCGTAGCTTTGTGTCACGCACTGCACACTATTGAGCTGTAAAATTGTAAACAGATATACATTTACCCCCTCTTATGCCTGATGGGGCTGTGGCTCTTTAGTTTTCGATTTTAGAAAATGATGTCCTCACGTGAAAACGATCTATATCGCCACACTTATTTGTGTGCACAGTATCTGTCATACGCAATAATTCATCTAGGTACCAATAAATATCACAAAACTGAGCCTTCAGTTCCTTTAAGATGCTTGTACATTTGTTTAAAACGAAGAAGAACCTTTGAGAACCATTAACGTTAAATCGGTTTTAACGAAAGGCACATATCAGGTAAAGTCATCTGTATTCATTACATCTCGATAGGTGACGCAGGGATGTCTGTTTATGGCACTTAGTCCCATCCCTCTCTCCGCCCCTAATTCACTTTTTTCTCCAGCTGCTATCAGCTTATTACGCTACTGTCGTGTTTTTGGGTGTGTTTATATTTTTCCTCTTCCCTGTTTAATTGCTGCGATTATTTTATTGCTTGAGGTTCCCTCATATTTTATCTGATGGAATATTGAGGTGAGCATGATATTTCTTTACATCACAAGCATATGCATAAGTACAGAAAAGGTTCTCTGGTTTGAATTAAATTGTAGAATTACAAGTGGAAGTTTAGGCAAGCAAGAAATGTTATGAGAACAAGAAGTCGTAAGCGACTGTGAGATGAGATGAGATTATAGCGTCACGTTTTTTTTTTTTTTTTTTTTTATTCGTTGTAACGACGGTGTCATTTACGTAGAATAATATAACGTAAATAATAAAAATACAGTGAAAATGAGACTTACATTAACACTTTAGAAGATGCCTTTGGAAGAACAAAAACGATGAATTATCTTCATCACTTCACGGAACATTCAAATTTCGCCGCTAACTAAAATAACAAGGCTGATGCCTGCGATCAATGAGCTATCGGTTTCCATTTATCTCAGGATGCCGAGAACGAAAAAAATCCTCGTAAGAGGTGATTTTGGTTAGTTTATGAACACAGACGGATTTTGGTGGGATATTTAAACTCATTCAGGTTTATGAGCGTTATGATGGTGCGTGCAAACAAAATGGAAATTGTACAACGTTGAGTTATTCCTCAAACTATTCTATATTCAGAGTAAAGAAATTGGAAACAAAAAGCACTACGAAGAAACAAGAGAACTTGAAAAATGGCAAAGTGAAATTTCGCCTGAATATTGACCTTAAAAAGGAGAACGAAGACTCATGGCTGAATGCGATAAAGACAAAATTTGCATTTGTAAAAGGCCGACTGAATTTTAGCAGCAAGAGGGTACAACAGCAGCCACTGTTCACCTTGTGGAATTTCTTTCAGATACCTGGCTGAAGAATAACCATATTACTGTAGATATAATATATTACCTTTGCAGTCTGCTTGTATCTGGGGTTTTTGACGAGTTTTAGTTTCCAAACTTATTTCTCAGCCGCGTTAATCCTCGAAGGAGCAAAGACACCTGGCATCAAAAGAACTAGACACGACATTTTATTAATTTGAGGCTTTCGCAAGTGGAGGAACAAATTATGAAGTTGAAATTTTAAAAAGTCAATTTTCTTTGTGAACTCTTCTCTTGAAACTATCGTTCATGTAGTTCAAAAGGCATTGCTTACTTGTAAAATATAATAGAAAATTACACCCGTCGCTCTCCAGAATTTTGTGGCAACAAGCTAAAATTAGACCTGAGTGAATAAGCCAATCAAATGGGAGCGTTGTTCATCCGTTGGCATTTGTGATTGGCAGGCTGAACACCTCAGCCTCCTGATATAGGATCGCTCCGTGTTTAAAGGGATACTGTCCCGGCTGATTATCCAAAGTTACATTTCCTAATTGTCCACTGCGAATGCCACCAAAGATACCAATAAATTGGATAAATTAAAAAAAAGTAAGAGATTGTACAGAGCAAAATAGAGCAAGTACTTCGGGGAAGAAGCTGGATTACAAGGATGGAGGTAAATTACGGTTGACTTTGTGACGGGATATTAAGAAATCGAAATTGCCATTCCACTGAAATTTTGAATCTTTTAGTCCTTATTTTAAGAGTTATTGTCTGAGAAAACCAAGCAGGTTGTCAAAGATGGGGGTCAGCCAAATTATTCCATACTAACATCATAGACAGGTTAGGTTAACTTATTGATAAATATACTAAAGTTTGCTCCTCAGGTGGTTTGGTATAGGAGATATGAGATCCACTCTCCATCACAACCTCAGGTCCTAGTTTTTCTGGTAAATTTGACCCAAATTTGACATCCAGCAAAAACTGTAAAATTTAGCGAACGAAGTTCGTATTTTGTATCTGATATAAATGGACATAAAACTTCTTGTAAAAAGTCAGAGATATGAGAAGTAAGCACAAGTCAGTCTACACCATTTAGTTTTCAAATACCTATATTTCGTATCTGCGAATAAGCAACAAATAAGCCATTTTCAACTTACCGCAGAACGCACAACTAAAACTTCAGCAATAATCGGATGCCAAAACCAAACACTCTTACCTTGCCTCTATCACAAACAGCATTAATCTTTTTGGGCCATTCAAACACCAAGATACTACATCACCTCCATTTCTCCTACCACTCGATGTCCTGTACAGCACGACACGACTCAAGCAATGTGCTGTTTAAGCCGCTCCTGGATTTCGCATTGGGTTTGTTCGAAGTTGAACATATACAGTAGATCAAATTAGTTCAGCCAAAAATTTCAAATCGCTTCTCTTTCGAACTTAACGGAGAGAAAATAGGAAAACACGAAAACGAACACAGCGGCGCCATGTTGAATTTTTTGACTCGGGACAAACTGGGAACTAGTTGACTGGTGGTACAGGAGGGATGGGTGATTGTTCCACGCTGTTTTCATAAGAAAGGTTTTTGATTGAAGGAAGGCTGGTCTAGGCTCATACCGTAAGTGGCAATGTCTAACGAACTATTAGGAAATGAAGATACGAATGAGAGTTACCAAACATTTTCCTTGCTTAATTTAAAACGGCCTAAGGGAAAATCGTTTTGGCATTTAATTTGCATTTTGTGGGCTTTGAATAGGCGAAGTTTCCAACGAATAAAATAAGAGCCAAAAACACAATAGTAATTTTGAGTAACAATACCGTAGCTCAGTTTGAAGTCTTGTTTGCAAATTCACTTGTAGAAACTATTTTGTGTTTTTTTTTCTTTTCAATACGAAGGGAAAAAATCCGGAAAAATAACGTCATATTATCTTATATCGTTAGAGCCTATACATGTACAAAAGTATTTTATGACAATTTTGTTCTTACCATATTTACATTTATGACGTGACATATGGTCTTCGCTTCAGTCTTAAGCGACAATATATACATTGCAGTCAGAAGCGTGATGTACAAAGCAAAATGAGCTGCTCATTTTCAGCTGTTGACAATGAGTGCGGTCCAACACCATACGCGCCAAATGAACTTTATGTTATTCCTCTAAAATCATGCAGAAAGGATTTGACAGATTATCTAACTAATCTTGGTGTCAGTGGAAGTCGAGGCTTCGGGACACGGATTAACGAGGCTGATGTTATTCTCAACCGCGCCGGATTGCATTCACTATCAGAGGAAGACAGGGAAAGGGTTACCGTATGCCCAAAGCACACATACGAATTAACAACACATTACCAGAAGTTAAAGTCCAGTTGTTCTCACCCATCTCAGAGAGGTGAAGCGAAAAAATTAAAAAATCCTCGTCGGGTAAACAAACAGGTGTCGGAAGAAATATATCAGGAGTTTCAAGGTTCAGTTCCAATAGGATCCGGTAAGTACAATAAGCCAATATTTAAATTATTTCCTCGCAATTCACCTATTTTGGTAATTAATTTACTCTTTATATGTTACTTCAAGATATTTTCACCTTGCGTGTAGTTTCTTATCAGTTCGGGAATCTCTGCTAATTTGACAGCTGCGTTGTTTTGTTACAATGTAACATTTCATTCAATTGAAATCAACATTTTTTTTCTTTTTTTAGCGGTCTTGACGGTCGGGCCACTCCTACCATCCGTCTCCTATCATATTTAATAAGGTATCAAAGCGGAGACCGCAATCAATCTGATTTCGCCACAATGACCGCCGGCCTCTAAGGGCGGGACGAGGTGGGCTGGGGTAGAAAGTGCTCCCAATCCCTCTGTTTTTTCTTACTGAATTTGGTCACTACCAATGGTCACCCCTCACACGGGTAGAAAAAGCGTAAGAAGTTCCTGAAAATGTTTTTGTTTTTGCTCTCCCTGTCTTGCTTTTCTCGGCCAGGAGAAAAATAAAAGAGTTAAAATTTCTACATTTTGACCCAACGCTTAGCCGATATCAAATGCTTTGTAGTTGCAAAGGTTTTCCCGAAAATGGTTGCATTTTCTCCAATTATATTTCCATTGGAGAGGATTGCAAAGTTCCCCACTTCGTATCCAACCCTCGTCATCTCTTCACCACGGTGAGAAATAGAGTTGGAATTCTTCACTTTCACAACAGTCTGTTTATTAGCACGAGCACATTTGTCAGTTTTTAATTAAGGGATTGAATTAAAATTGAAAATTAACACATATGATTTTATCCAGAAAAATTTCAGGTACTTATATTGAACTGGTAAACAAAGGAAAACAAACAACTGGTACACACGATATGTTCTATTAAATATTGTCATTAATTCATTAATTAAGTCACACCTATCTAGGATGAAATGGAAAACACTGGAAAGGAAGGCACTGATTTGACGAAGAAAGAGTCTCCAGTAAACGAATTCAGTGGATTCAACTCTACTGAGTTAGACCTTAAAGACAACATTAACTTATCATATTCCGCTTCTTCCGAGTTTGAATGTACACTAAACAGTACTGTTACTAACCTTTAAGAAGAAGATGAAGAGATTAGCTTTTGGGTAGATAAACAGCATCAGCAAGAGAAACGTGCAGTCTTGAATGATAAATGACGAAGACAGGTTAGTGTACAGCTTTCCAGAATCAGTCGTTCAAAATAGTTTGTACTGTAGGTTAAACAATGAGCAGAGTCCCAGTTAATGTTGTGGTTTGTCAGTTGATGATGTGCAGCAATGTGATTGTTCGCATCACCATTTCTCGTGGCTCGTTTGTGTTCAGTCAGTTTCGTGTTAAGGTTTCTGCCAGTCTCACCAATGTAGGAAGCCTGGCAGTCGGAGAATTTTATCTTGTAAACTGCTCCCTGTCTGTTGTTAGGTTCGTCCCTGTCTTTAACTTTGGTCAGTAAGTGTCGTAACGTAGTTGTAGGTTTGTGGGCTACGCGGATGTTGTAGGGCTGTAGGATCCGTGAGATGGTCTCAGAAGTGCCCTTAATGTAAGGTATAGTCACTGTAGTAACAGGCGTTGCGTTCCTGTTCGTTGCGTCAACTTCAGTAGGTTTGGTAAATGTTTCGTCTAATAAAGTCAGCGTTGTAGTTGTTTTTATGAAAAACACGTTCTAGGTATCTGTTTTCGTCACGTAAGCTGTCCGGTGTCACAAACTAGTTGCGCTCGTCTCGTCAAAGTATTTATAGTCGTGGCTTTGTGTGAAGATAAGCACAACATTGACTGGGACTCTGCTCATTGTTTAACCTACAGTAAAAACTATTTTCAACGACTGACTCTGGAAAGCTGGTACACTAACCTAGAATAAACGCCTCTTAACAGATGTCAACTACTACCGGCGCATTACAAACGACTTATCCATGACGGAAACGAAACCGACAAACGGACTTCTAACAGACCGACTTGATTTGACCATAGACTGACCGGCCTATTGGACTAACAATAGACGGATCGAAACCGACCAATGACTGGTGACAAACTTTACACGAGTCTTTCAGCCAATACCATCATGGCTAAACTGACCAATCGCGTTTAACGGACCAGACTTATAACATCATCGACTGACAAAGACTATTCACTTGACTCTGAAGGTGACATCCTCTCAGGTTGTCGAAACGTCAGTCATCAACAACCCGGACGATCACACTATACGAACTACTGATACTCCTGGCTTCAAAACATTTACTATTGGCACATATATCAGATGGAAGAGTTAGTTCGATAGCTTCGACTCTAAATTCGAATTGGGAAAGTATATGAAGTACTCAAAAGGCCTAATACCTGCAGAAAGTGGGTCAAGTTCTCACTGGGGTGTTAACAACCATTGCGCCAGATCAAGAAGAGAAAGTACTGGAAGCACTGAGGCGTTCTTTGATACAACTCTTGCCAAAAAAGGAAACGAAAGCAGAGCATGCGCTGTCAAATAAGAAGTGACTACAGACCAACTGTCGATTTTGCTGGGGGTATATCACGAAGCGGAAAGTCGACAAACTCGATTGCACATTCTTTCAATGCTTGCGAAACATTTTTCAAAGGAGCTCAGAGAGATGATTCCAGGTCTTAGCAAATGGCAGATCGATCAAGCCCGTCGCCGTGCTACAGAAGAAGGACCAGGACAACCAGTGGTGTCTGCACCCATAAAACGAACACGCCTTGCACGGCACGAAAAATTGGATTTACTCTAAATTTGATCCTGATCAAAGTTGAGGTCAAATATGATCATAGCTTTGATCCAAACTTTGACTTGCGTCAAATGTTTGTCAAAACTGTCATGGTTTTGCCGATACATTTGATCCATGACAAAGAAGAGGGCAAATGTGATGTTAACTTTGACTCCACTTTTGACCCACGTCAAAGGAGGAATCAAATATCTTATGGATTTGCTATACATTTGATCCCTGTTAAAGGTGAAGTCAAACATGTCAATAACTTTGACTTAAGTTTTGACGCGCGTTAAAGGCGTTCAAAGACACCACGGCTTTGCATGCCTTTGATCTCTTATGTCAAAGGCGTTCAAAGACACCACGGCTTTGCATACCTTTGATCTCTTATGTCAAAGGCGTTCAAAGGCGCCATGGCTTTGTACAACTTTGATCCTACGTCATGTCATGTCAAAGGCGAGGTCAAATATGGCCATATCCTGCGCCTCCTCTTTTAACGCCCTAATAGCTGCGTTTTCGTATTTTTTTCGGTTTTAATGATTAAATGAAAGCTTGCTTTCTTGTCAATGTGTATTTTTTTAATAAAAAAGTTTTCACTTGACCTGGAGGTGGCACAAGAAAATAAAACGGCTCGAAAACAGCGTGGAAAACGCGGCTGCCAGCGGCTTCCCGCATTTTTCGAAGTCGGCTGTGAGGAAAGCAGACATTTTTCTTCATTTGGCTTCATTATGGCAGATCTGGTGAAATTTTCATTGTGTTTTGGACCAGGAAAAGGTAAGTCTTTGAATTTCGTTCATTTGTTTTCAATGTTCAGAGAATAACGGAATTGAAAAAGTAAATTAAACGCAGCAATGGCTACATAAAGGAATAAAGAGCTATGAATTACGTATATTCATAGTAGGACAGATCCTCGGCGAAAACATCTTGGTCGAAGATTAATTGCACTTGACTGAATCTCAGTTCATCGGCAAAGCTCTTCGTTAAGAAAAGACAAGGCTTTATTTTCAATTCACATATACTTATTTACAAAAGTTGACAAAGGTAATATTTTTTCCTTACTCAGTCAAGTCTTGTGCATTAAATTGAAGTGTCCGTCATAACATAGATTTTAGCATGATCCGTGCTTGAAATAAACGTAACTTAATAATTAAGCTTAAACTTAACCCTATCTTCGTATAGATTGTTGTGCACAATGCCTCTGGTAATTTCTGAGCTTAAGCAATTCCCTTGAAAGAAAGCTCATGTAAATGTAAAGGAAATTTGCATTGAAGGAAAACTCAGTCAGCCATGCATGACAATCCATCTCGACCTGACTTAATTATTATATTAACTATACCATTGAAAGAGTTGTTGACTCTGAAAATTTAATCTATGGATAAGTTTTTGCTTTTGTCTCTAGCTACCATTCTATTGAAAAAAGCTCTGTTTGTTTGTGGGTGAAATTGTTACAATGTTTGATAAAAATCAAACTTACCATTAGTTGCAAATTAAAAAGCTGACCTCATAATAATATTATTATGTGACCTCTCTGGACAGTACCAAAAGTTTTAGAGTTTCATGTCTTGGTCTTTTGCGCAGTAGACAATTAAATGCCAATTAAAAACTGACTAGTGGAAATTTGCTTATGAATGTTGTTTTTATCCTTCAGCTAGCCATTGTAGGAGAACTAAAGATATTAACAGAATAAATTGGGAGAGGATACAATATGCAACTCTGTAGTTCATAGTCAACTCAGATGCAGTTTAATCATGCAGTGCTCCAAAGTGTGCAAACATCACAACATTTTGGTAAGTAAAAGGCTGGAATATTCATTTGTTATTTCTATATTTTGTAGCATAGACCATCTTATAACTTCTTCAGCCACAACGTTTTATATCTTTTTCCAGCAAAGAAAGTATATAAATAGATTTAAAAAACCTGGCTATAATTTACAAATATTATTTTAATTGATCATTTTTATTATAGTCTCATCACTCTGTGAAAAAAAGTTGTTTCTTTTTGGTTCATTTAAGGACATTGAGTGAGGAAATGTTGTCTTTCTTATGGGACAAATACATCAACTGGCTGACCTGGACGAAAATTAAGAAATTAAAGTGTTGTTGAAAACATGCAAGGGATGGGAATCTTTTTGGTAAACGAATCAAAGTTTGCAACCCAGTCTCAGGAAATGTTGGTTTTTGATTGGTAAAAGCTGAGTTTTGCATCTAAATTTTGTGTGGTTGTCTGCAATATCAACTGTTTTGGTTTGGCCATCAGGGTTTCCAAACCAAATTTTTTCAAGCAAAATTAATAATATGATTAATTCATAACTATTGATGGGGTCAGTAGAGAATTTAAGGTGTAGAGGATTTGATAATAACTTAGTAAAAGTAATTGACAAAGACCTTCATTTGCTTCACTCAATTTAAAGTTTTGTTGGCAAATTTGTCTAGATAATGGCCATTTCCCTCTATGAGATGCAGCTGCTGGGAGTCATAGTGGTTTTATTCATCATCTTGCACTGGATTTTTGTTTCAATGAATGCAACAGCTATGCGATTCCATGCAGGCATGTCCCATGTTAAATTATTTAATTTCAGGAATTTTTTTCAGTCGAAAAAAAGTGTACAAGTAGTTGCTAACTGTTGATATGTTTATATGCTCCTTTTCACATATGATCTACAAGGAAAATAAGGAAAAAGATAACACTACTGATCGTGAAGAGATCTGTGGAAATTACACAGGAACAGCAATATTCCCAAAGGTGTGTGTATTCCTCATTTCTTGTCACAGTTTATGTCAGATTTGTTGGTTTTTTAGATTGCTATTTTGCAACCATGAAAGATCTTTGTTGTGAGATGTCTGTAAGAGACAGGCAGACAGATGGACTGGTAAACTGGCTTTAAGCTTTTTGTTTATTTGTGCCAAGCTGTGCACTTTTAAAATGACCCCAAGTCTTTGTTCTCTTATGAAATTCTAGCTGGGGATAAGCCCTTGTTCAGCCGGTGAAATTAGCTTGTTAAACTAGCTCTTAATGACATATCTGTGTGACCAAATCTCTAAGTAGAATGGAGAGAAATACAAAAAAAGGCTACCAATTGAGTCCCCTCTTCTATCCTTGACTCATGAATTCTCTGAAAAGTGTTATGCACTCTGATGGAAATATTTGTCCACAGACAGTACCAGTTCCCAGGTTAGCAAACAGTTTTCTTAGAGCAAAGCTCAAAGAAAACCGTGAGCTTTGAGGAGCACATAATGCCAAAGACATATATCCTTACATATTTTTAAAGTCAAAATATGGAGCTATGGTGTTAATTATCCTCAGTCAAGTATATTACGCAACACACTGGATCTTTTGAAAATGAGGAATATTACTCATATTTTGCCCGGTTTTACCTGGGGCATATTCGGTCACGTGATGCGTTTAGACCAACCCCGTGAGCGAAAATATGTTTATGGACTACAGACAAGACTATTTTCACCGTTCTTTTGTTGGTGGACTGAGTTTAAGATTAAAATTCCAAATCTGCGGTAACATTAAATACATATTTGCTATTGACAGAAGCACAAACTATTCGGAGGAGGATTAATGAGCTGATTGGTCACGTTTTATTAATGTGATATTAGCAAAAACCATGGGTTAACTTTAAGGAATAGAATGCCAAGATTCACCCTTAATATTCATTTCCAACGTTTGTGTCTGTTTGCTTCTGTTTAGACAAATACGGACAAGCAATGGTTGACAGGATGGACTTATCCAGTGAAGATGCATTGATTAATTTCATCAACGCCTTAAACTTTGTCAAAATGTGTCTTCCCTAGAAAGCATGGGGATTCAGTTGGCATTGACCCCAACAATGCCAGTGCAGTTTAACCACTTTGATGAGAAAGAAGTGGAAAACACTGTATTCCATTCCACTTATAATGCAAGAATTAGCAAGTGCAAGCAGCAGAAAAGGAGAATTGCCAAAACATTACGAGTTCCATGCAACGGACTGTACGTGCCATCTGGAAAGGAGGCTTTTACACTAGTTGACTTTTGTGCAAAGTTTGCCATATCTTTCCCGAAATTTTGCGGTTATCCTCTCTATTGTCTAGTCTGGTCTAGTAAATTTAAGGAACTGAGAATTTAGCCATAGTACTTCAATGTTAGATAAATGCGCTTTATACCATGGAAAATTTGTTGACTGTTGTTTTCAAGATAGATAGAACAATGTTTTCCTCATGATCAGTCGCATTATGTGTAGTTTAAAACCAAGCCTGTAACATAGCTTTTTGAAATCTGAAGCCCAAAACATTTATGTAAGGTACTTGAAGGTATTTACTCTTAATAAAAACGGGAAAAAAAAATTAAAACTGAGATGAATTAAGTTTAGTATATTTATTTTCCTAAAATCAGGTGCAATGATCTTTCCGGGCCGCTTTTCCGTTAACATTTGTCAAGAGGTTTGGTGCAAAATAACCTTATTAAAGCTGACATAATCTTCAAAACTTGTCAGACATAAAACAAGAGTACGGATATGATTGCATCCTTCGTATGCGGTGCTACAAAGCCAGTGTAGCAAGCAGAAAAATGCGTATAAGATGTGGATCGCGCGAAACGTGATCAACGGTCGCGAATCGCGAAAGAGGAGCGCGAGCGAGAAGTTCGGGCGAGACGCGCGAACGCGGAACGCGCGGAGCACCTTTGACAAACCTTTGGCCTGCGTCACAGCCATCTTCGACCACGTCTTTAGCAAACCTTTGACTCGAATCGCAGACAAATTTGATTACACTTTTGACCCGCCTTTGACAGTGCGCAAAGACGTATCAAAGGATCACCTTCAACCCTAAAAACACAGGCGTTCACAGGTGAGTAAAAACGGCCTTTCACGCCTTTGATTTGGTGATAAAGGTTTATTCACAGATGATCTTTGATTCGCGTCACAGATCGTCAAAAGCGTGCAAAGGCGACCTTTACAAAACCTTTAACAACACATTTGACGCGCGGTAAAGGCGATTTTTCGTGCCGTGTTGATCCGGTGAAAACAAATCACTTCACAACTTTATTGCTAGTGCACTTTTTATACAGGACGTTGCCTATTCACTAAAGAACTAAAGCTGGGATTCTGGGGAGAAAATCACCATTCCGGATATGATTAGAACGATGGTACCTTCACGAATAATCAAGCAACACATTTCTTATTGCGAAGAAACAGAGTTTGAACCAGCCAGTGAAAGAACATTGTATAAAATCATCAATGTGTGCGCCGCATCCAAGCAGAAATCGCTTCAGGGTTTAGATTATTTCTTAACGGAAGGGGCACAGGCATTCGAGCCGCTCGAACGTGCGATTATCGTGCTTGTAGAAGGTGGTGCCACTTCGATTTGGGGAAAGGAAGCCAAGACCATCTTAAAAGAGGCCAAGCGTTATTGCAAGACCGACTTCAAGAGCCATGCTGGACCCGAGGAAAGATGTTTTGACCACTGCACTGGTTTCAGTCTCTGCGATCCTCACAACGGCGACTTCACGCAACATTGTGGTCACACTCGTGAAATGTCTTCCCCCTCATGCAGCCAGCTAGATGAGGTTTTATCTAATGTTATGAGCATTATCAATTCCCCGAAGCTGACTCTAACAGATGAACAGCAAAGTCAGGTTACATTTGACGTGACCCGTGCGGTGGAGGCAATTGCTAATTGGAAAGCCCATACGCTGCGAACTGTCAACCAAGAGCGAGCCAAGGAGGAAACTCTCGTTGCACTCAACGATCAAAGCGTTCTCGTAATTATGGACTGGGCAATGAAATGTCTTCCCCAGCGATACCGAGAACAAATGAGCAACTTTTACGGAAAGCGAGGAAAAAGTTGGCATGTTGCTTGTGTTTGGATTGGTTCTCCCTTGCGTCCATTGTAGAGCACGTTCTTGTTATATTACTGTCAAGCAAGAGCACCCCAATGTGAAGATGGCCTATCTGAAATCTGACAATGCTGGATGCCACCATAATACCTCACTGATTCTGTCCCTGAAGTCTATTGGTGAAAGGGCAGGCATAAGTGTGCGAAGATATGACTTTTCAGATCCCCAATCGGGAAAGGACGTGTGTGATAGGAAGATCGCCCCAATGAACGGTCACATACAGAGATGGGTGAACGAAAAGCACGATGTTGTCACAGCCGTTGACATGAAGGAGGCATTGGAATCTTATGGTGGTGTCTGCGGATGCAGAATAGCAGTTGCAGAAGTGGATGTAGCAAAGGCAGCTAAGCCGGTATAATGGAAAGGGATCAGCGCACTGTTCAACTTTGAGTTTCTTGCCTCCGAAATTAGGGCTTGGAAAGCTTACGCTATTGGTGAAGGTCAGATGTCTCCTTGTGATGAAGTAGGTCGATCTCTGCAGGGTCCAACAGGTCGTCATATAATCATGCCTCTTACGCCTTTCACCCCACTGTCAAAGCCAGGGTTGCTGATGATAAAGGCGAAACATATTACCAATTTGCAAGACCTTTTTATGTGTGAAGAGGAAGGTTGTGTGGCCACATTTCGAACCCAGGGGATCTCCAAAGCCACATGGATACTGGGCGACATGTGAGAGTGACGGAGCGCGAGACTGTTTACGATTTAGTGCGAAACGAAGATCACGGGAATAGAGTCAACGCAGGTTGGAGAAACAGAGCACGCACGAGCAAGTAGCCATTCGATGTCAACACGGAAGGCACCGCTACAGGGTTTGGCTCTAAAACGGCAACGAATGGGTTAGAGAGCAACCGAAAATGCGAAGAGGTTTCTGTTGGAAAAGTTTACAGGAGGGGTGACAACAGGTAAGTCATACTTCAAAGATCAAGTAGTGATCTTCACAGTTATTAAAAAGATGCGTCCTATTTCCCGAATTCAGCAGGATGAAGAACCCTAACCTTTGCGGTATCGATCAGAAGGGTCGCTATTGATTAAAACCTCTCTGAAATTAGATCTTGTTGACGCGCAGACTCCCAAATCTTGAGCTCTTTTCACAAGTCTATTCCCAAGTGATGTAGAGGTCAGTTTCTCCTTCCTTTTCACCTGCAGTGGACGTGAGTTTACAAATCACGGCATCTAATGTTTCACCGGATTGTTTGTTTGATCTCAGAAAATCAGTACGATAGCCCAATTTCGATATATTAAAATTCAGCCTAAAACAATAGACAGCACGAAGCCTCGAGCTGAAATCTATTGTCTTAGGCTGAATTTTAATATATCGAAATTGGTCTATTGATCCCAACTATTCAGAACAGTCTAAGGAGCCGTGGAACTGTAAAATTACTTTAAGAAAAAGATCCTTAAATTAATCATTTGAGAGACTAAAAACTTTTTGGTCAGTAGGCTGTCAAATGTGATTCAGTTACTTGAGAATGTTACCAGTAGGGGGTATGTTTAATTTGCTACTGAAGGAAACAAAGAAGATCCAGCAAAGGTGGCAAAAGAAATGACAGTTGCTAGGGACGAGAGTGGTAAGCTTTGTTTTGCTCCAGAAGAATGGCGAACAACCAAGCAAATAGCTAGTCATCTCTCACGACTTGCAGAAACGCAACGTCAGCAAAAAGCACCTGGAGAACTACTTGTTGAAGAAGCGGAAGCCATCTGTGAGGAAGACCTTCAAGCGTGGGAAACAGAAAGACAGGTGCAGGAACTGCAGACAGCGGTGTACCAAGAGGTCGACTTGTGGCATCCAATTAAATAAAGTGGCCATGACATCTGTGGCCTTGCAAAGCGTGTCATGCTAAAATCAAAGTTTAAGGTTGCGTAACTGAAAGAAATTTGCTTTCTCTTTGGAATAGAAATCGAGGGGCCTACTGGTAGAAAAGACTGTTACGTGAGGTCTCTCGAAGATCTGGTACAAACCTGCAGTTGTTTTAAGGAATGACTTGAGGATTCTGATAACAAACCGGATTACTGAAAAAAAGCGCTTGGCATGAGCAAAAGAAAAGAAAAGAAAACAACAATCGGGGATAACGCAGCCGAACTAATTTCTTGTTTAATTTGTTGCGTAAGGTTCCATCGACAGCATATATAACCAAAGAGCGCGTACTCCTAAGGACCCTCTGATGTAACTGACAAGCCGGAATGACAAGTCCAATGCTTTTATTAAAAGTGAATGACGTATTCGGTAAGGGCTCCCAGGTAAATATTTCGTTTCCCGACATTTTTTCATTGACAGACCAACGAAACAAGCAAACTTCAAATAGGTAAACGAGAGACCGGAAGCAAAAGCAGACATACTTTGGAAAAAAAAAACGTTTATCTGTAGGAAAAAGGAAATTCCAACCCAAAGTGGATCTGCACGGAAAATTCTCTTTACTAAAAATCAAGCGCACATTTTTCCGTTAGTTATCTTTAGTTTTACGCAGTTTAATTTATGGGTAGAACAATACCATGATACTGTTTCTACTTATTTCATACATCCAATCTGATTGCATTTTGCGGTAAAAGTAGCGATCATATTTCAGCTTTCCTCAGTGATTCAGAGGGGAGCGTGTCGAGTAGAGAAATTAACCAAGGAGAGTCAGTCAAGGAGAGTAATAACTGTAATCAGTTTGCTTATACATTGTACAGAGATTTGTTTTACTAGTCTTATGTAGTGCAAGTGTCAAATAACGGTAGTCCTTTCGAAGTTGCTAAACGGAAACTTTTTTTTTTTTTATATAGGCACTGCTATTTCTGTTATTACATCAACCATTTCAGTTGTTCATGCTTTAGCGTGCTTTATAGAGTTATGAAGAGCTCGAGAGTTGGATAGGATAAGAAGTGTAAGATTTTTTCGAGGCGAGAGCATCTCAGATTCCTTGACGATGGAAATGTACATCAAAAGCCGCGCGCTCGGAAAAAAATCAGATGAAGCTGTTTATTCACAATATTGCGCGGTTCTGTTAGCTCTTTTTTAAGCGTGATTCGTTCATATCATTATTTGTTCAGACCTTGAGCTGTTTATAGCGACAAAACAGACGTTTCTTGCAACAATGCGACGGCTATAGGTCCATCCATACCCAAAGTAAAAATAAGTAGGTCCTAGTCCCTTGCGAGCAACCCAACTCAAGATGGCGTCGTTCTGTTTACTTCGTGTCTCTTTTTAAATTCTCGTTCTGTTAAATTAGCCAAAGAGGGGTTCTGAATTTTTTTTGGACCACTTTAGTCAACTGCATATATTTAACACTGGACAAACCCAACGCGAATTCCAGGAGCGGCTTAAACAGCACATTGCTTGAGTCGTGTCGTGCTGTACAGGACATCGAGTGGTAGGAGAAATGGAGGTGATGTAGTATCTTGGTGTTTGAATGACCCAAAAAGATTATTGCTGTTTGTGATAGAGGCAAGGTAAGAGTGTTTGGTTTTGGCATCCGATTATTGCTGAAGTTTTAGTTGTGCGTTCTGCGGTAAGTTGAAAATGGCTTATTTGTTGCTTATTCGCAGATACGAAATATAGGTATTCGAAAACTAAATGGTGTAGACTGACTTGTGTTTACTTCTCATATCTCTGACTTTTTACAAGAAGTTTTATGTCCGCTAAATTTTACAGTTTTTGCTGGATGTCAAATTTGGGTCAAATTTACCAGAAAAACTAGGACCTGAGGTTGTGATGGAGAGTGGATCTCATATCTCCTATACCAAACCACTTGAAGAGCAAACTTTAGTATATTTATTCATGAGTCAACCTAACCTATCTATGATGTTAGTATGGAATAATTTGGCCGACCCCCATCTTTCAGCTTTTTCAGATTTTGCCTGGTTTTCTCAGACAGTGACTCTCAACTCTTTATAAAATGGATACTATCACTCAGACCTTTTAATTAAATGTTGATGATTCGAAGATTTGAAATAATTAACGAAGTCGCTTCGAAGTCGCCTCTTTCGAGACGAATTTCTTCAGGATAACGGGCACTTCAGAGGCTGAAACTTCATTGAGTGGAAAAGCTTGAATGTTATCTTGCTATAGTCGAAAACAAAAAATGTAAGCTTGTTGGTGTCACCTTCTCCTTTAAGGTGAAATACTTTGTTCAACTTTTACATTTGACGACTGATAGCAATTAGGAACAGGTCAAACATTTTCAACTTTTAAAGGACGCCTTAGAGTACAAATGTTCCGGCGAACGCTTGTTCATTAACACTAACAGCATCCGTTGAGACGGGCGAACAAAACACTGCATGCCTGAATTTAAGTCTTGACTAATTGATATTCGAATCGGTCGTGTCAGTTAGTTAGTTGTCGTTTAGCAGTCGCAGAGTTCGGACTAAAAACAGTACGTTTAGTCGCTGCGTTTTCGTTTCGATTTTTGTAATAGTTGTAGAATTTCGTATTGTCGACACAATTTGGTCCTTGGAGCTGGATGAATTCTAGTGGATTCTTCGAATGGCGCCCAAAGATGGAGTCGATGACGGTCCAAAACGCCCTCGAAAATCGACAAAGAGGACATCGAAACATGGACTTTCGCGGCAAATCGAGTATTTTCTTCGAAGAAGGGCAGCGTTCAAAGGAGCCGTAACGAAGAATTCAAAGAAGGGTAAAGATATTATTAGCAGGAGCGGTAGCAAAACGGTGCTACGATCCGTAAAGGAAAGAGTTTTTCAAGCATTACAAGATGTGAGTAAAACAACGCAAAACGATGAGGTGATTAGGCAAGCAGAATCAGAAGAATGGTTAGACAATTTACGGAGCGAAGTGGAGCACATCGTCGACTCTATTGAGGAGTAGTAAGAAAGCCGTGTAGATGAGCCGCCATCAGTAATAGGAGAATTTTCCTTGGTCGCCGATGAAGTTAGCGAAGTTGACGGCAAGGAAAGTTGGAATTCGGAATCGTCTGATGATTCGCAAGTGGTCAACTCAAAACAGAAATTCGTCGAATTATTGTCGAAATCTGCACAGTCCAAAGGGAGTAAATCAGCTCCTAAGGGACTGCAATAATTACCTGTAGGGGGGCACAGGAAAAAATTGCAACAAGAGAGAGGGGGGTTGGATGTAGAATTTAACGAGTGGGAAGGCCTTGTTTGGAAAGCTTCAGAAATTAAAAGAAGACCATGTTCGTCGGGGGCAGTACTTCCTTGTGTACCTTAATGTGCCTCAATGTACCTCAATGTGCGATGAATGCCTTAATGAAGGAAGGAAGTAAGTAAGTAAGTAAGTAAGTAAGTGAGTAAGTGAGTAAGTGAGTAAGTGAGTAAGTAAGTAAAGTAAGTAAGTAAGTAAGTAAGTAAGTAAGTAAGTCAGTCAGTCAGTAAGTAAGTAAGTAAATAACCTTTATTTAAACACGATAAGTAATTAAGCTTGCAGCTCGTGGGGTCGTATGATGAAGGTTGGACAAGAGTTGTTGCTGTCCAACGTTCTCCAGTTCTAATCCTAGATGCTACTTCGCCTGGAAAGTATTTACCATTCGCTACGGCAACTTCTACCAGAGACCAGATCAACAAGTTTGTCTCAAGTGTTCAGATAAATAGATTGTTCAACTCAGGCATGTTAAGGCAAGGCTTATATCCAGTGTAGACCACCGGAAAGATAAAACCGTTTTTGATCTGAATCAACGTTATTTTTCTCCTAGAGGGGACGAAAACTTGACGTCATTAAACTCGTTAAGGAGTATTTATGGTGGTCACGTGATTTGGGACGTCACAGGCTTGCTCAAAATGATTTCTAAAATGGGCCAAGGATAGTGAGCTACCACGAAAAACTAACCATAAAAAAATTTTAACCAATGTCTAAGGCAACTATTTCTGTCCTGAAAGGATGAACTCCTTAATTATTAAAGGCTATATATGGAAATACAGGGGGACACGTGACCTCTTTTACGTAATATTTTCTAAACTGGATTGTTTTAGTCGACCATTCAGGACAGATTCTTGCACGGGCCATTAGCACAATTGTAAAAATACTAAATTTGACAGTTATTGTAGGTCATCTCGGTGGTCCATTTTCAGTTGTTTTTCCAGAAAGGAAAACAATCAATTATAGTCACGTGACTTATTTAATCAGATTTTATTGGTCTTACAATATTAAGGTGGTCGAGATTGGTCAGGCTGCCATTTCTGCAAAGATTGAACCAAATCCTAGCAGAGTAATTACTGTTTTTCGGGTTTTATGCAAATTAGACTTGAGCCATGCCTTAACATGCTTGAGAACGAGGGAAAATTGCCCTCTTCTGAAGAAAGGTCTTTGCAAAAGGTATGTTCCCAGTACAACGTTGACGAGACTGCATGTAAAAGTTATGTGCATCACCTTGAGTTCCTCGATGCAAAAGCCAAAAAAAGAGTAAGAGAAAGGAACACTCTTCCGCTTATTTCTTGGACAATTGAAAAAGATGTAAAAGCGCTTTCCAACAAGCAGCTGAAAATGTATCTAAAGCAAAAAGGTCTTAAGATAAGTGGAAGCAAAGCTGAGTTGATTAATCGAGTTCTCACCCACACACGCGAGAACCTTAACGCCAGAGATGCTGTAGAAGATGAGGAATCTCCCAATTCATGCAAAGACGACGTCCCTAAATTCAGCAACGAAGATTCTGACTCGGAAAAGAAAGAAAGTGAAGAAGACGAATTAGACTAGGACAAATTCGACTCGCAAGATTTTAAGAGATTGCTCAAGGGAATCAAGAAACCCGCTTTAACCGTCTTCAGCGGAGATAAAGACCTTTGTCACGAATGGAAAGCGCAATTTGAAACATTCGTGGATCGGATGAAAGTACCAGCTAAAACCAAGATGACAATGTTGAAAGAGGCTCTATCTGGCAAGCCATTACGAGTTGTTAAGCGGTTAGCCTACCCATCTAGACAATATCAAACTGCCTTGGAAAAACTTCATCAGAAGTACCGAGGTGAAAAGCGACTTTTGCAACGTTACCTCGAAGCCATTTCGCTTGCGTCTCCTGTCGAGGAGGCTAACTTAAGGGAGTTGGAGATTTTATCGGATCGTTTAACTGACGTTGTGGTTAAGCTTTAGGATAGCGACCAGCATCAAGATCTCGCAGGAGTATCTACACTTTACGTATACATTGCAGTGCAACAAGAGTTACCAGGATCTCTTCTTATCGCCTACCAAGAGTGGTTGCACAGGAAGCCCAGGAAGGATTGACTATCCGTATTTTCTAAATGGTTACAGAAGCAAGTTGTTTATCGTATGGACGTCGAAGAAGTTAAGGAGAGAACGAGGAAAAAGACAGAAAATAATATCAAATCAAAGAAATACAAGCATGAGAAAGGAGCAGTTCGCGACGTTACTAGAGAGCCCACACTCAAGTGTGTTGTCTGCCGTGGACCTCACCAAGTAACCTCATGCGAGAACTAGGGTGAAACATCCATTGCGAAGAGATGGGAAATCGCAAAAAAGAATGAACTTTGTTAAAGAGTCTCAATGCGGAGACCCGATCTACTGTTGAAGCATGGACACTGAATGAAATGTTTCACAGCTTGTCTATTCCAGAATGGAATCAACACAAGGTCAAGTGGGAACACCTTAAGAATATTCCATTTCCTAAAGCCCCTGGAAGAAAAACTATCGACATTCTGGTCGGATCAGACCATCCTGAACTTACGTTACCCTTGACAGAATGTTACTGTCCAATTGGAGCGCCAGTACCAAGAAAAATGCCATTGCGGTAGACCTGTGATGGACGTTTACGTACCCTTTCTTCAGCAGAGAAACGTTTGTTCTCTTTAGAGAAAAGCCTCCTCAAGAAGCCAGATGTTGCGAGACGTTACAAAGAAGAAATGAATGCGAATGCCGAGAAGGGCTACGTTCGGAAGTTAGAGACTAACGAGGCAGAAGACGGTCCAAGCTGTTACCTCCCACACTTTCCAGTCATTAGGGAAAATAGAGAGATCACTAAAGTACGCACAATATTTGACTCGGCTGCGAGTTGCAAGGGCGTTTCCTTGAATGTCGCGATGCTTACGGGCCTAAACTTCAAAGAGATGTCCTGCAGATAGACTGAGACCTGTCGCGCTAGAAGCGGACGTCAAAGAAATGTTTTCTCGGGCTGTCCCCGCTGAGAACGACCGCAAGTATCAAAGACTGTTATGGAGAGATCTCGATCCCACAAGGCCCGTGGATGTATATGAAGCAGTCCGTTTAACCTTTGGAGACAGAGCATCCCGTTATCTCGCGCAGCCACACCCTAGGCTTTAAAGAGAACTATCCAGCAACAGCTATGGTTCTGCTCCGAGATATGTACATGGATGATATCTTTCACTCAGAAGAAACTGTAGAAGACGCCGTTCTCGTCCATGAAGACTTGACAAAGGTCCTGGCTGGCGCTGGTTTCCGTGCCAAAAAGTGGTGTAGTAATCGAACAGAGGTGCCAGAAGAAATCCCACAAGAGGATCGAGCAACTGGAGTAAAGCTAGACGACTCAGAACTTCCGAGTGTCAAGACGTTACGAGTCCATTGAAATGCGAATGAAGATGTTTTCACGTTTATTGTCAAAGAAATCAACCTCTCCTTTTAGACTAAGAGAGGACTGTTAAGTCGTAATGTTGCACTGTTTGATCCATTGCAGGTCTTGGCGCCATACATCATCTGAGCAAAAATTGCATTACAAGAAGCCTGGTTGCGTGGTCTTGAATGAGATGAAGAGTTTCCTGACGATTAAAAGTTGACCACTCATCAGTGGGCCAAACAGTTGCCAGAAGCTCCACAGGTCAAAATCCCAAGTGGCTATTGACATTACGAGGAGGCAGTGGAAGATGTCTCACTTCATATATTCGTTGACGCGTCACGACTAGGCTATGACGCAGTAAGCTACGTCAGATACGGACACGTGGGTGGACAGATCTCAGTTGCCCTGGTAACATCCCACGCCTTGGGTTAATGGCAGCAGCACTCGGAGTGCGGTTAGCTGAAACGGTCTCTGAGAGGATAGAAATTCCGCTAAGTCGACACACCCTGTGGACGAACAGTATGGACGTAATCTACTGAATTCAGGGTCACTCAAGACGACTGAAATCGTTTGTTACTATTCGAGTAGCCGACATTCAACGGAAATCGGACCCAACTCAGTGGCGACATTTACCAGGAGAACAAAACCCCACTGACGACGCAACAAGAGGTCTGGACCTAAAATACCTATTCACTGAAAGTCGCTGGTTCTAGGGTCCTGCCTTTCTACATGAGAGGGGGGGGGGACATCCTGGCCTTTAGAAAGTCGCCTCGGTTTGAGTGATTGTAGTGAGGAAGGTAAACAAGAGCTGGCTAAAATCAACCTCACTTCTCAATATAAGCAGTCCCTGCCCTTGTTCGACATGGAGAGGTTTTCTTTCTGGGGCCGATTGTTAGGAGTTGCAGCTTGGATCGTGAGATTCATAACCAAAAGTAAAAGAGGAAGAATTCAGAAAAGCCAGGAGACCGGAAACAAGCAAAACTACTCATTGGAAAAAGTCCTAGAAACGGAGGAAATCAGTAGCGCAGAGAGGTACTGGGTTTGAGCAATTCAAAGAGAACGCTTTTCGGTGGAATTGACGACCTTGAGAGGGGTGGGAAGTGTCTTAAGAAGCAGTCCGCTGTGGAGAGTGTCACCATTTGTGGACAGTGATGGAATCGTACGTGTCGGTGGGAGACTAGAAATGTCCAGTCTACCTTACGATGCCAAACACCCTGTACATGTCATATCATATTACCGAAGAAACTTCACATCTCAAAACTTGTCATCGCCCACATCCATAATCAAGGTCATCATAACCTCGGAGTGAACTTTACGCTTGCTTAATTATTACGACAGAAATACTGGATTGTCAATTAGAGATAAAAAAAAATTAAGCGATGGAAACGAGATTGTAATGTATGCAAACTTGGAAGAAAACGCAGAGGTGACCAAATTATGGCAACACTACCTCGATCAAGCTAGACTTGGCACATCATTGCGATGTTTTGCTCATTGTTGAGTCGATTGATGGCCCTTTTGCCATTAAGCTGACGAGAAAGGTGACTTCGTTATCTGTGCCTGTTTACCTGTGCGATTACACGGACAGTTTATGTAGAAATAGCTTACTCTCTGGATACAACCAGCTTTCTTAATGCATTTTCCAGAATGGTGGCTAGACGTGGAAAACCGGAGGTGATGATTAGTGACAATGACACGGACTTCAAGTCAACCTATAGAGAATTGCATGACCTAGTCTCAACTTTGGATCAAACTCGGATCAAACAACAGGTATCTCATAATGGAATCCAGCGGCGATTTGCCCCCGCCCCCCCCCCCCTCCCCCTCCTCCGGTGGATCGCATCATAGAGGAATTTTTGAACCCCTTATCAAGTCTGCTACAAAAGCCTTATGTGCAATCCTTGGAGAGTCCAGAACTACGTATGAAGAGCTACTAACGCGGTGGTCGAAGTAGAAGGAATTTTGAATTCCCGCCCGCTCAGTTGTTGTAGCAGCGATCCCAACGATGAGCATGTTTTAACATCAAACCATTTCCTTTACGACCAAATGGATGGACAACTTGCACCCAGGGTCATCGATGATATTGCGTTCAACCCGAGAAATCGAAGGCGATTTACACAAGATCTCATCACCAAGTGCTGGAGAAGACTGATGAAGGAATACCTGACGACCCTGAACACTCGAAACAAATGGGATGAGGAGAAACGCAACATTGCTCCCGAGGACAAGGTCCCGATGGTGGATCCCGGCAACCCACGATTGCATTGGCCTTTGGGTCGAATTCAAGAGGTTTTTCCTGGCCCTGACAGGATGGTCAGAGTAGTACGCGTTGTAGCAGGTAGCAAAGATTATTTTCGACCAATTGCAAAGTTGTGTGTAATGTGAAATCCTTTGTCCAACTTTTGCATTTGACGACTGATTGGGATACTTTACCAGATGCAATTAGGAACCATTCCAACATTTTCAACTTTCAAAGGACACCTTTGAGTATTTCTTAATCTTATTTTATAATTTCTACATTCTTAACTTTAACTTTGTAAATGTAGAATAACTAACGTTCTTAGAACTTTAACTTTCAGCTTTATTGGTATGCAGGGCCCCTCTGAAAACCATTGGACGCAAAAATCTTATATTCTTGGCGAGTTTTTCTTTATTCATACGTGGCAACTGACACGGTTGCCCTCCCACTCCCCAAGAATCTTTGACAGGCGTTCTTCCAGTTAATTTGATAATCATTTCTTTGCAGAAATGGTAATTAACAAGTAAAAGGCAGCAGATCATTGCGACAAAAAAGACTCCTACACCATGAAAACGCTCCTCTTACTACTCTTGCTCCTGTGGAATGATAAGGAAGGTGCTCGCGGAACACAAGGTAAGCAGAAATATTGTGTCGATATGCCATCTTTTCTAATTGTCGTAGTTGATTGTAACAGATATAACGGGAGAGGAGGAGTCGTTGAATGAAAAAGTTAAAATTAAATGAAAGAAATGTAATGACAGACAGCTTTGAACGACTAGTACATTGAGAAAAACAGTGAGAATATTCGCTCTGGAATTCCACTCGAGACAATTGTTTCGGGATGCGCCCATGTAAACTAACACGCGATAGAAATCTCGAGCTCATAATCTAATTCTTAAGGTTACACATAACCTTGAGAGTGCTACGTTTGTCCAAGTTTTCTTTTTAAGGAAAACAAAAAGGTCTCTATAAAATCTAACATTTCCTTGAAATGAAAGTAAAAACTTAAAACGCGAGCGAGTTATTTAAAAAAAGATTTTTTAATAGAATTTAATAAAACAGTTAGGTGTCATAATCCTCATAGCGCGTCGACTTTTCGCGCGACACGGCTTCCTCCGGTAGCTCCTATTACAAGGGCCTCATTAGCATTTTTTGTTGGCATGCTATTTCGCAGTTGAGTTCTGGAATTAATGCGTTCTTCCATGCTGCCTATCACTCTTTATCGAGGTCATGAAACGTGCTAAAAAAAAAAAAAAAAAAAAAGGAAGAGAAAAGGCCTGGGAAAGCGAAAATATCGAAGCCAGGACCCAAGAAGAAGACAAAAGCAAAATTTTTCGAAGACAAGAAGAAGACTTTGACCAACAGCGGCAAGGAATCGTGCGTATTTATACCTGTACTCTTACCCCGCTTTTTTCTCTGGTTTTTCTTATTTCTTACGAGCGGTGAAGACCTCTCTATAAACGCATGCTGAAGTTAAACAAGGAGAACTTGACTGTTATACTATTATTGCCTTGAAATTCCAACGAAAATCATTTCGCTCGCTGTGAACGCTAGGAGTGCCACGATTTCATTGGCTGGCGGCATATTCTGTTGACATACATCGGAGTAAAGGTGTGACATGTTTACAACTCTTCAAATGGCGATAAAAACTTGCAATAGTTTTTCGCGAGAATACCATCTCTTTAAATGAATTAAGGTGCCTCAAAGCAGTAATATTTTCGTGAACAGCCTGGACTGTAACGCGCACTTCAGCGCGAGGCATCACGCGATCACCTGAGGGGTCGCGAGATAGCGCGCGAGATTTAAAGTTTGCAAAACTCAAAAAAAAAAAAACATGGCGGCGCAAGGCCTACTTCGTAAAACTTTGTTTCCGCTAAGTTTAGTCAGCTGTTTGTGATATCGCTTATTTTTATCTTCGAAAACATCTATCTTTCAGGCGATTTCAAATGAAAAAATATTTTTTTCAACCGCTGTAGTGGAACCTAATCGAAAATTGTGATGCTGATGTTGCGATCGCTCGCGCCGGCTATTAATCTAAAAAAGCAGTAGGAAAAATACTATTCTTCAAGTTTTCTTTGTTCTTTTAACTAGGCCAGTCTCACTTTCGGGTATTTATGGTACTCTTCTTCTACCGCTCATGCTGCTAACGACTGCCTTCACGCGTGCGCAAAGTGCGATCTTGCAAAGTCGAGATTTTGATTTGCGCGTAGAACGCGCGGTAGAAATTCCTTATCCACGAAGCTAATATTTCAAAAACTGATCCCGTGACCCTACCTTTTTAATGCAAAAAATTATTTAACAGCAAAAGCGGAATGCATGCGCGAAATTGTAAAAAACTGTGGAGTGGAAATTTTCCAATCTTGAAATTTCCATTTTTTTTTTTAATTTAGCAAAATCTACTCCACAGATTTTCTTCTAATTTTCCATGTTTCTTCTCTTGTGTGTAATAAAAAGATTTAAAAAAATATATATGGGGTCACCGACTTAGTTGTTAAGATAGATGCAATTGATGGTAAAAAGTGGTTCAAGTTTGCTGCTATGCAACAGAACAGTGCAACCTTAATTTATGACATTAACGCAGTGAAAGGTACAGTGGAGAGTTACCTTAAAAAAAATAGCACAGCCATTCAAAACAGTACAGTTCCAAGCCTGGAAAATCGCACTTTGTTCTAAAAGTCTCAAAAAAAAAAAAAAAAAACAGAAAACTGTTTTGAGCCACCTTAATAGGGTATGTAGCCGTTGGTAGGTTGTCACGAAATTTTGCCAGAACATTCCTTAAGCATCAAGGATCAAAAAGGTGTTGGGTATTTTTTATATCATGAATATTTCTCTTGTGACAGGCGTGAGCGCAACAGAGTCGGCAAATTATTCGATACTATAACTTAACGGGTCTATATATATGTTATTGGCGGGCTTGGAGGTCCGTCTATGCTGCCCGAGGCCGCAGGCTTCGGGCGGCATTTTGAAACCCGAGGTCACAGTTTTTCACTATACGGACCGACCCTAAGCCGGACAATAACATGTTTATCTTTTTTTTTTTTTTTTTTTTTTTTGCGGTAAATTGACTTACAAGTGGGTTTGTTTACGCAACTTTTTCAATGAATTGGCTCACGCGCCGTCTACGAACCATTCGTAAGAACATTTAACTAGCGAACGAGCGAGTAACTCAGATACTAGACAAACAAATATGTATTAAAGAACAGTTTTATTTCGAACTACTTTATCTTAGTTTCATTTAGTTCAACAGTTGATTTCTTCAAAAGTGTCTTTCCGGTGTAAAATTTCAAGCAAAGTTTGAAGTTGTACTACAAAAACAATGTCTGTCAGTCGCTGCGAATCTCTCGAAATCAGACTTTTCTAACGTAAATTGAGTGACAGCGAGGAAATTCGTTAAATGTATTCCACAGAAATTCTCTCGAATACTGCAACGATCAGAGAGGTAAACTCGACTGTAATTGACTCATTTCTAGACGTGGATACGCGAAGCGTAGAAAGGACTATTGTTATGGGGCAAAATATGCAAATGTGTCACTCACTCAGATGTAAACTTTTGGTCGATAACATGGAGAGCCTGGGTACCAGTTTCTCCAAAACCTCCAAAGTTGAGAGCAGCCTTTTTGGTTTTTGTGTTTCGCTTTTGTAAATATGTAGTATGTTGCCTAGGGCTTTTGTTTACACATAGGTGAAAGCTGGGAGAGGTATTTATGACTTTGGTCATATATCGGTCGCAACAGCGCGGTCGGCGAGGTCAAAGAATTGCTACAAGTGAAAGACAGGAAGTGAGATCGTCTTTACTAGACCGTCGTGGCTCATGCATAGCTTTTTTCTTGCATGGCTAGAGAATTTCATGGTTTTCCACTCGCTTTCTCTCCTTCTAGAGTCCAAGGTAAGCGTAAGGTAGCCTGTTTCTGTATTGTATTTTTTTATGTACACATTGAAATTCTGGCGGTGCTCGTATCTTCAAATTCGAAACCCGTGATTTATTAATTTTGTATTTTCAAATAAGCTTACTTCAAGCAAAAAAATTCAAATTGCTTTATCTTTTAATATTGTTGTTCTTCACTCTACATTTCTTCTGTATTTTATGCAGTTCGACCAGAGTGAGCATTTCTTCATAAATGTTATACAAGTCAGCATCCACGATCGAGTACCGATATGCCCTAAAATTTGAGTGATGGATAGACAAATTAGCATCCAAGAGACTGTGTAGATCTACTTTTTGCGAGAGAGATTTACTGTCCAATCATGTCAAACACATTAAGCCATGTCAAGCAGACATAGTAGCTGGTGATGTACGTACAATCTTATTTTTGTTCTAGAAACGAGATATTTAAACAACTGGAATCAAAACTTGAAACAGATATAAATTGCACCTGTCAACAACCGTTTTGAATGTTTCTGCTTTGCTGGTGAAATAAACACAAACAATTGCCAAGATAGGAATAAAATAATGTGATTTCCGTTTCCAAGAAAGAACAGTATTGCTATTTTTATTGTGTACATTACAATCTGTAATACCCTTTTTCATTTTGTATTACGTCAAGGTAAGGGGACTCCCTAAAGTTGATTCAAGGTAAAGGTGCACTTTTTGTCAGGGGGGAGGTATGACAAAAAGGCAGGGATTTTAAACATTCATTGCCAATTTATTCACGAAAAGGGAAGTAATGGGTCTACTGTAGATAGGCGAAAGGGGTTTCAAGCTTAAAGCTACATGTACCTGTACTCCTCAAACTCATTAAAAATTCATCAAGTTTAAACAAAGGAAATCGTGACCGTGACGGTGTTTGGATATCTGATCTTAATTAGCATAGATTTTTACGATTTTAGTTCTCCGTTTCTCCTTAGTTTTAGTTTTGATTGAGAAGATATATCAAACACTCAAGACAGTGTTTGACCACATTTCCAAACAGCTCGAAGTTTGTCAAAAATACTGCGCTACACGTAGTATTTTTAACTCTCTTCTTGGTGTTTGGAAATGTGGTCAATCGCTGTCTTTCGTGTTTGATATATTACACGGTACAAGAGGTAGTAGGTGATTTCATGGTAGAGTATCATTTCAGCCAAACTTTTTCAAGTAGCCCTCTCTGGGAGGGATGCTGAAAGCTGTTTGTAGTGATTCTTATAATATTTGCAGAAATACTTTTCTCTCTATTCCCATTTACCAGCTAGATAAAATCATATTACTAATATTTGTAATATCTTTTATTTATTTATTCAACTTTGCCAAACTAATTAAAATACTTGTATACATTTCTATTATTAGGCAGGGACATCAGACCACTACAACTTAGCCAATTACAGTGGATCCCTCATAATATCCGTGTCCCACTGAAGTAAAATTAAATTGTGCAAAATATTCTTGGCATTCTTGAGCTGATTGCCTTGAATTATGAACGTTAAAAGCATGTGACATATATACTTTCTGCATAATTGCAATACAGCCTTTTCATAATGCAACACTTGCTGGTTAACTGAAGAATCACCACAACCAAATTACCTTGACCCAAAATGCACTGCTGACTCGCTAACGTTATACATGTTATGACCAATAACTCTGACTGGGTGTTAATTTGAGACTGGTGAATATGGTGAACTCTCATTTAATGGCTTCCTTGTGCAACAGACTGTAGAAGTCAATTGACACTACATGTACAAGTTAATATAATATTAATTATTTTCCAATGCCAATCAAAGTTAATTGATATATTCCACTTTAAAATTTTTAAGCGGTGTGTATAAGCAGCCTGTAATTTGATCTTTGTTTACTTGCCTAGTCACACTGCACATGTACTACTTGAGCGTTCAACAAGGCTTTTAAAAAGTCATTTCAAAAATTATCAACTATAAACTAATCATAGATCAAGTAAATGTATGCAGGCAATGTATCCATGACTTCTTCATAGTTTCCTTTGATTTACTTAAAATTGTACAGAGGGAGACACACAGGATTATGCACCATTAAGGCGCCGAGCTACAAACGGCCAAACGAACTCTCACAACTTCAAAAAGCTCAATAGAATTTACTTACAGTGACTTTCCTTGCCATTTAAAGGTGAATAGAGATAAACCAGCGTTGATTAATCGTCTATGGAAGTGTAAAAAGGGCGAAAGATTGACGATTACCGCTAATTCGTTCTCGAAAATAGATCAACTCGACGGATTCCGTCCGCCTTGGCGGTCCGGATAAGAAAATTTCGCCCGCTCCAGGAACCAATCAGATTGCAGAATTTGTTGAATTTCGCCCGCTCACGAGCTGACAAAAAGATAAAACACGATCAAAAAAAAAAAAGATAACCAATAGGAAGACAGGAAAACCCCAACACCCTTTGAGAGATTGTGGCTTGCTGTTTAACACTGTGCAGTTCTTAAGAGGTGCCCTCTGTAAATTTCAACTATAGCCATTTGGACCAGAAAAAATCAAATTCCTCAAACTTTCTCAGATGAATGGTCTAGATAAGTGATTCACAAAAATATAACTTTCAGTTCAATTCGATTCGTATTTTAGCGCTGGGGCCACCATCTTGGTTTTGCCCCTCTGAGAGGGCTTTCAGCGGCCATTTTAGGGCACATTTTTAACAATTTGCCATACAAAGAAAACGGTATAAATCCGGGTAAAAACTCTTTATTCGAGACAAGCAAATGTTTCTTGTTACATTGAGAGGCTGTTTTGGAAATTTGATCATTACCTGATTCTTTTACAGAATTTTAAATTTCTTCCTTTTCAGACTACTCATGAAGCGCCATAAAAAAGGCGACATTTAAAGGAAAATATCGCCAAAAGTAATCACTCGAGATTCCAAAACTACCCTCCACTTAAAGAGCAATGTCTTACCTGTAAAAACATGCAATAAAATTTTGGGGCAGTTAAAACTGTCAAATGTTAGAAGAAGTTTAAGCTGTGCTTTTGTCAACAAAGACCGCCGTCCTAATTAGCATAATAACGTGAAAATAACGATGCACAGAGAAAATAATGATATATTCCTCTTACCTCGCGACAAGTCGACAACTGGATGTTCCACGATGCCTCATGTTATATTTCCAGTATGTTTCAGCCACATTTTTGGTGATTAGTGTACGAAATCACTCTCAGACATCGCCACGGTTAAGCAGATTTCAACTCTCCGAAGCCCGCTTCGATTCATAGCATCTATCAATATTATTTGTCTTTCGTCTCATAAGCCGCCGTTTACAAAAAGTTTAACAGTTTGCTGAGATCCTAACTGACCCAGAAGTCAGTTGGCAGCCTTTAAAATCCTCCTCTTAATCGAGGATTTCATCAAGAGCTCGTTTAAGCTCAGTTCTGTTTTGATCTGTTGTGCACCCGCCATTATTCCACAGATTGCGTCACATTTGACAAATGCAAATTCCAACGGGCTGGAGTAGGGTGGGTAGGAAGTGAAAATGTAACCGACATTAAACCCATTTTACGCATTTCTGTGACTAAACTAGTAACTGGCTTTACCAGAATGATTTGAAGATGAGCTTCTGCTTGCAGGCATTTTCTAGGTTATTTTCGCAGGGTAGGTTGGGAAGGTGGGGTCCGTGTATTAAAAAAAAAAAAGAAAAAAAGAAAAACGACAGATATGAGGTCAAAAGATTATGATCTGTGTATCTTGATCAGCTTTATCAGTTCATCAGTGAGGCCCTATTAGGGGTTTTCAGGATACTGGATATTTGGGTAAAAAAATTAATAAGATGCAAGAAACTTAGGGGAAAAATCAATGGGGTAGAGCATGTTTAGATCAGATAAAGCGGGACAGTTGTGTCTTTCGCTGCCGGAAGTGCCATCAAATTTTGCAAAAGACAACAGACTGACGAATAGTGCGCAGGAAGTAATGATAAGCGATGTTTTATTGAAACTCCTTACATTTTCTTAGCCGTTTCATTTTTGCATCAGAAAAGAAAATGCTCAGAAAATTACTGAAGGGCAGTTAAGGACGGTGCCTTCTTTTTTGTGGGCACACGGTCTGTGCATTACGTAAGGCATGGTTTAAACGCTAGGCGCGCGCTTGGGTTGGAACTAGTGACGTAATTAAATACCCTACCGAGCGTGCGCCTAAAAAAAAAATCCTATTGTGGCCGAAACAAATTTCGCACTAAAATTACGAGCCTGTACTAAAATCGGGATTACCGGAAAAGTAGCATATCGCTAAGCACTACCTGTGAACGGCTTCCAGCTGAAAAACTAGCTTTTATCGTATCCGTAGAAAAAAATGATACTGAAATTCAACTGTAGATGGCATAATGCGCGCGCAAAACAACTGCGAGAGACGTCAATGTTTAAGTTACTTGGGAAGTAACAGGAAAAAATGTAACGGACACCGACAAAGTTTTCGAAAGGATGAAACAACTCATCTAACTTTTGAAAAAGGGATGGTTACAGCTACATTTTATGGTATGAATTGGAAGTGGCAAGCCTATTCAACATTGCATTAGTTTTTGGCTGTGAGGAAAAGTTATGTAGACTGTATTTTGGCTAAGCCAGAGGAGTGCTGTCCAGGGACGCTCAAAGCGCAGTTGCCACGATTCTGTTACTAAATACATATCAAAAGTGGTTTTTATGTTACCACTTACCACGTAGTTTAAAGATGTTTTTTAATATGTTTAGTTTTCTGCATGTAAAGGCGAACCTTGGGAGAATCTGTGAAGAAATATCTTTACCTTTTTTTCAGAAAAATGCTACCGTCAGCAGTAGCTAATTATCTCGGAAAAATTAATGACTAGCCCCAGTTTTCTTTGTGGATTCTAATAACCCTGGGTAAGATCTACTTTTTCCACGTTTTCTTAATCTGGCGGAAACACGTTTGTATTTTGTAGGTACCATTCGCTATGAGCCTGAGGCACCCCACAGCCGTTAATGTCGTTCAGTTCTGTAATGGAGCACAGCTGCATGTCTGCACAAGACTAGCTTTCAACCCTATGCAGGGCGCTTTAAAATACCCGCATCTATCAAGCGAAGCACTAATGTTGACGCTTAGCTTTTTAAAGACATTATAGATGCGTTTAAGGCACACAAGTTGAATGAGTCATAAGCAATTGGATGAGTTAACTGACACTTGTCAAAAATATCTGCCGCTTGATTCTCAGCGGTTGTTGTGTATTCTTGGAGGACCTTCTCCTGTCTGTTTCTGAGCTTTGAAGCCATTCTCGAGAGGAAGGATTCAACGTGGCAAGGAGTCAGGAACTCATTAGAAGTTTAAGCATTTAAACTGTGGTTAATGAGCGCTGTAATCTACATCATAGCTGTCATCTAAGGTTGACGCCAGTTCGGTTATCTTCCCCCTATTAGCCATTGTGCAGTAACCTTAGGTCAATGTTCAATGCAACCCAATAGTTTTACCATATGGGAAATCATATGACAAAGCTCCCCGTGATTTTCCACCATGCTCTCATGTGATTTCAGCGTGCTATACCCCAACTCCCTCAATCCCCAGTTAGTAAAACCCCATTGTTTTCTGACCCTGTCCCAGTTGTGAGCTAGTATTCAAGCTAGGCCGTTCTCCGCTTTCCCCTCCCTCCCTCCCTATATTTGTAGCTTTGTCCTTTCCCATCTTTTTCCTCCATGTGGTTGTAATTACCTTTCATGAGAAGGTGGCTTTCGCCTGCTGAACCTTCTCGGTTTCTTCACTGCCACGTTCTATTTGTTATATTGTGTGTAAACCATAGCTGCTTAGTCAATAAAGGTTTTTTGGTGGCAGGGAAGTGCAACTAGGCTGCACTTTGCCCCACAGTAAGTGCTATGGCCACCCTTGGAAATAGGTCCGGATCTCTCCAGGATGGTGTCATCGTACCATCTGACCTATTGTCCTCCCAGAGGGGCACCCCCTCTTCTGGTCCATCCTATGTTACTCCAAAGAAATAGGTCCGGATCTCTCCAGGATGGTGCCATCGTACCATCTGACCTATGGTCCTCCCAGAAGGGCACCCCTCTTCTGGTCTCCTTAGTAACATAGGTTCCCCTAGAGACGCCGCTACTCTAGGGGAGATAGGCTCTGTCTTCCCTGCCACCCATGTTTTGCCACTATAATCAGTGTTTTGTTTCTATTTCCTGTATGTACCCAGCAAAGGGGAGGGGGGGGGGTGCAATGTTGTTACCCATATAAATGTCCTTACTGGTACTGTTAGATCTGCCCCTCCCCCTGTGTGGGTGTGGCTTTAATAATTTACACTAAATTGCACACCAGCAGGGTCTCATTAATCACAGATGAACCGCCTAATTCTGGCCTCATCTTTTCAGCGCCTCGTCTTTTGTGCTACAGTAGTTGCTTCTACTTTTATGACCGTCTCCTGACCCGAGAAAAACTTTTCTTCAAGGTAGTTCTTTTTGTTTTTCATTGAAACGAGTCGCCTTTTTCGTCACTTTCAGAGCCCAGCCTTAAGGTTTAATTTCTTCAGCAAGGACTAGTGGAAGAGTAGAATTTGCTAGGACAGGGTGAACACCACGATTGCGCTATATCATATTTTGGCCTTGTCAAATAGGGTTTCCCTTTCAGGAACAAGTCAACACGAACCGTACCGTAAATTGTTCTTCAGTAATTTTTTGAGCATTTCCTTATCTGGGGCAAAATTGGAACCGCTTAAAAAAAGGAGTTTCAATAAAACGCCGCTTATCACTACTTCTTGCGCACTACTTTTCAGTCTGTTGCCTTTTGCAGCATTTGATGGCATTTCGGGCAGCGAATGACACAAGTATAATGCTGAACAACAACAACAACAACAAAAAAAAACAAGAGGCTTTTTATTGGAAGTCTATCGGTATTCTATGTAATAGATGAAAATTCTCGTCAAAAACTAATGGCTGTCAATGAGATTAGGATAGTTGTTTACAAATATAGCGTGGAATGTTGTGTCTCGATCTCTTTGCAGACACAAAGGTTGCCATGTAAGAACTTCGGGTTAAACGGTACAGAATTCGGGACACATTTAATTTTCTCTTTATTTCTCCAGCTCCGTCTTTATCTATTTATTCAGTGAAACAAATGTGGGCTTCGAAATTAGTAACAAGGAGCTACGTTACCTAACCTCAAAACCCCTAAAATCTGATAAAAAACTTTCCTATTCCACCGTGATATAAGTATTAAGAGTCCAGAATAACTGCTTATAGCAATTGACATACTTTTATTTTATCCTAAATAGCAGACCATTGTTGAGGCCCCATAGTGGGAGGGAGGGGTGTGTGTCGATGTATCCCTTATCCTTGTAACTTTTGTGCTAAATATCTTGTATTCTGTTAAATCCAGCTCAACGATTTCCTACTCAATTAAGGTTACAGTATACCTTCGGGTCGGCAATTTTCTTCAAATTTGGATTTTTGGGTCAAAATAGTGGTCGAAGAATAATCTCTAATTTCTGAAAAAAATTTTGGAAAAAGGCTAAATATTGGCGGAGAAATGGCGGTTTTACGTTTTCACCGGAAGTAAAAGTTTACCTCTTGATTGACAGCCCTATGGCGCGTATGCAATCAACCGAGACGATTTTCGCGGGAATTACCTATATGGATGTCACGAATTGACTACTCAGTTGATCAGCATTGTTGTTCTGACTACCCAGCATTTTTGGTGTTAGGCGTGTCTCTATTAAGTTATAAGTAAACATAGACCACGTTTAAACCATGGACCAGTTGGAAAAAGCGAAAACAGCGAAGAACGAATGAAAATACATCAATGAGTGAAGAAGCGAAAGTTCGCCACGCGGGTGAAGCTATAGTTATCGTATAAGGCGGGTAAATATTCGTGGTAAGAGAAAAGAAAGGTTCTGTAAAAATTTCGGAACTTGACCGCAATAACAGGGATGCTGACAGAGACTCTTCTGATGAGTCCGATATCGACTAATCGTCGGACTTATTGGGACCATTTGAAATATTATCCATGCACAGTTGCCCACACACAGTTGCTCTCCGCGCTTTCTTTTGTTTGTTTCCTTTGCTCAGCCACTCTAGCGTTCGTATCCTTTTTAGTCTCCCCCATTTTGCCAGACCAGCTTCAAGAAAAACCGAGCTACAGAAAAATTATCTCTCTGCCTTCGGTTCCTTGAGCGCATTGCAAAACACAAGAGTTTTTTAGAGATTCGCGCGTAAATTTCACCAGGAGGTTAACGGTAGTAAACTTTCCCTGCACTGATTGGCTTAGTTATCTGAGAACCCAGTTGAAGGCGTTTGTGGGCGGAGTTTGTTTGCGAAGCAGAAAATTTTTCTTGTCGCTGTTTTCTCGAATAAATTTTTTCACTTGAAGCAGACATTCTAAAAAGTTATAACTCAAAGGGAATTTGTTCAATTGCTCTTAAATTTGGACAGTGGCTAGTTTAACATATAAACTACAAAAGCGTGTCTGGGAATTGTTAATTTCGAAATACTTTTTCTTCGAGAGCGATTTTTGTACGATCACTCCACATTTTTTTAATTCTATTCGAAAATGTTCTGTAACTTTTTACTGCAATTGAATATGCCAAAACGCAGACACGTTTTTTGAGCGCTTTGGGCCCTGAAACCGAGGAAAAAATTAAATTGGCGAAAAAGGAAATTCGCTTTGACCTGTAGCTTTCGAAAGGTGATTCGTGCGCTCGCGTTTAGTGGTCGTGAAAAATTCGACAATTCCTTTTCTTTCAAAATTCTTGGTATAGTTTGATAGCCAGCTCCTTAAGCTTTAATTCGATATAGGGGTTTAGGTATCTACAGCTTAAACTGCACGCGCTACATCGCTTGCGCGCGAGACACCCCTGAAGGTATACTGTAACCTTAATGTCCTGTTTTATCTGATCTAAACATGCTCTACCCCGTTATTATTTTCCCTAAATTTCTTGCATCCTATTATCTTTTTACCCAAATATCCAGTATCCTGAAAACCCCTAATAACGCCTCACTGATGAACTGATAAAGCTGATCAAGGTACACAGATCATAATCTTTTGACCTGATACTGTCTATCGTTTTCTTTTTCTTTTTTTTTTCTTTCTTTTTAACACACGACCCCCCACCTTCCCCGCAAAAATAACCTATACGCTGCGTTTTTAAAGCATGGTACTGGCCATGCGGTTGAATGTTTAAATGTTTAGGCTGGCCTTGTCCAGCCACATTTATTCTTTTGCTTTTCGAGACACCAATCTTGACACTTGCGCCCCGAAACACGTGATGTGGCAACGCGTGTTTCGGGGCGCAAGTGAGTTCAAAATACGGAACTTGATATAGTGAACGGGTCATTTTGCAATTTATGTGCGTTGGCTGTTGGGCTGGCGTTACATATCTTCCCTAAACAGTGCTGACGAGCCCCAAGAAGGGCAAAATAGCTGTGCACTGTTTCGATCGTACTTTATCGGTACTTGTCATGTTGGTGTCTCGAAACGTTTTTCACGTAGTATCAGCCTTGCAGTCTATTGTTTAACCTAGAAAATGCCTGCAAGCAGAAGCTCATCTTCAAATCATTCTGGTAAAGCCAGTTACTAGTTTAGTCACAGAAATGCGTAAAATGGGTTTAATGTCGGTTACATTTTCACTTCCTACCCACCCTACTCCAACCCGTTGGAATTTGCATTTGTCAAATGTGACGCAATCTGTGGAATAATGGCGGGTGCACAACAGATCAAAACAGAACTGAGCTTAAACGAGTTCTTGATGAGAATCCTCGATTAAGAGGAGGATTTTAAAGGCTGCTAACTGACTTCTGGGTCAGTTAGGATCTCAGCAAACTGTTAAACTTTTCTGCTTAACCGTGGCGATGTCTGAGAGTGATTTCGTACACTAATCACCGAAAATGTGGCTGAAACATACAGGAAATATAACATGAGGCATCGTGGAACATCCAGTCGTCGACATGTCGCGAGGTGAGTGGAATATATCATTATTTTCTCTGTGCATCGTTATTTTCACGTTATTATGCTAATTAGGACGGCGGTCTTTGTTGACAAAAGCACAGCTTAAACTTCTTCTAACATTTGACAGTTTCAACTGCCCCAAAATTTTATTGCATGTTTTTACAGGTGAGACATTGGTCTTTAAGTGGAGGGTAGTTTTGGGATCTCGAGTGATGTACTTTTGGCGATATTTTCCTTTAAATGTCGCCTTTTTTATGGCGCTTCATGAGTAGTCCGAAAGGGAAGAAATTTAAAATTCTGTAAAAGAATCAGGTAATGATCAAATTTCCAAAACAGCCTCTCAAGTTAACAAGAAACATTTGCTTGTCTCGAATAAAGAGTTTTTACCCGGATTTATACCGTTTTCTTTGTGTGGCAAATTGTTAAAAATGTGCCCTAAAATGGCCGCTGAAAGCCCTCTCAGAGGGGCAAAACCAAGATGGTGGCCCCAGCGCTAAAATACGAATCGAATTGAACTGAAAGTTATATTTTTGTGAATCACTTATCTAGACCATTCATCTGAGAAAGTTTGAGGAATTTGATTTTTTCTGGTCCAAATGGCTATAGTTGAAATTTACAGAGGGTGCCCCTTAAACATTACTGCTTGCGTTTGATACCCGATTAATTCGGCCGAATGACAGTCGGTCGTTTTCCGTTTTCCAGCTTCTTTCTTCTCAACAAACGTTCGCGCGAAAAGTTTCCAGTCGATAGATCTTTTTAAAATTTTTGCTGCGGTCAGATAATGAGTTACTTGCGTCAGAAAAAAAAAAAATTGGGGGTCATCGACCGCGTTTCAGAGATAAAGCGCGCACGTGTGGAAAACTGCCCTGATTTTGAAAAATTGGCGCACGTACTTCAACATGGTCTACAGGGGTTTATAGTTAAAGTTATCGAAGGTGAGTCAACGGAGGTAGACGATCTTAGTCATATTTTATAGAGGTGGGTCTGTTGCGTAAATAATTCTAAACGTTAACAACGTTCTCACAAAACTTAACTCTTCAAGAGGCATTTGAAACCGTTGCACAGATAAACGATGAGTTAAAACGGAATTCGATGGTACATTTTGCAAAAATTGAAACTTCTAGTCGATAGATTTTCTTCATTTTTTCGCTAAACGTAGAAAATCGGTAGAAAAAATTATCCATCAAAAGAAAAATGGGGGTCACCGAACGTCCAAGATCGTTAAATTCAGGAAAAGCTATAGAAATGGCCATCTGCCCTATCGTTGCTCATTTTATTACTTAGCGCGCACGCGCTCATGCATGACGTAACGTGTGAATTTGCGTGCGCAGTAAGGATGCGCAGAAACAATTAGCGCGAACGTCCTTAAAGTGAGTTGGAGCCGTTTGGGCAGGAAGTGTTTTCGCTAATGAGAGCGGAAGGGGTTGGGTGAGGGGGGGAGGGGTGGTCGTCTGCTCTGTCCCCTAAGCAATTCCCTAGAACTGCCACTGATAGAAAACCAAAGTGTTGGTAGACATTCCAACCTAATAAATTTCTGCTTAATTACATTCCCAAATGTGATGGGAACATCGACGAAAGACGTTTTCGGCCAATAAAATCAAGTAAATGTGTCATCATGACGTCGCATTACGCTAGAGTACCTGTAGCTATATCCCAATTATTCTATTTTAATTTGGTGGCCAAAGCATGAGCGCTTTGCCTGGTGCGGGTCTTTGACGGGTTTTAGGTGAAGCACTCAGACAGTATTCATTATTCCTGTTTTATGGTCTAAGGTTATCCTATGCATACCTGTTGTGCAATGTGTTTTCCCAAAAACAACTCTTACACATACAGTCAAACCTGTATATAACGGCCCTGTATATAGCGATCACCCTGTGTATAACGGTCACTGAACAACTTCCCAAAAATCGTCCCTTGTATTTACTGTTAAGTTGACCTGCATATAGC
>NW_028301554.1:9022500-9067500 GCF_042242905.1 Orbicella faveolata
ACATTCAAAGATCCTCCTATTGCACCATACAAAAGGGGCAGATCCTCAAAAATATACTAGTTGGAGCAAAACTCTCAAAGCGGCTATTACACGTGGATAGGAGTTGTGTAGGCCTGTCACCCCATTGTTATCCCAGTGATATTGTCGACATTGTGTAGAAATTTGTTAATCGAAGAATTGATCAAATTTACAGGATAATCCAGGTTTAGAAAGGTAGTTCGAAGCGTGTCGCATTCCTCAGAAAACGCGGTAGGAGTCGATGACAGGCGATAAGCGCGGTTTATCATTGTGGAAAGTAAACACCCTTTGTAACGTTTGTCCACATGGCTGTGATAGTGAAGGAGCAGGCCCGTGTTTGTGGACTTTCTGTGTACTGATGTTTCAAGTCTGTTTCCACATTTAGTAATGTTCATGCCAACAAAGGAAATAGTATCCTGCTCGGCTATTTCCATAGTAAAGTTTAAGTTCTCGTGGCAAGAGTTCAGTTTATCGAGGAAATCGTTGGCTTTGTTGAGATCTGGCATGATTGTGAAAGTATCATCCACGTACCGTTTGTAGAAAGAAGGGAGCTCGTCCATGAGACCAATTTTATCGGCGACTAACACATACAATTACCCACTCGCAAAATGGCTGGAAGAGAAATTAAAGCCTCTGTCAACCAATGCTTACATGATCAGCGATATCTTTCAATTCTCCGAAGATATCAGAAACATCCCTGTTGATGCTGACCATATACTCGTATCATACGACGTGACGGCTCTGTTTACCAATGTTCCTGCTCACGAAACCATCGGATTACTTGCCGAAAAAGCTTTTGTTGGAAACTGGTTTAATAACACCTACAATCTAAACCTCACCAAAGACCAACTTATGGAATTGCTCAAGCTTGCAACTACAAACCAACTCTTTCAACTTGATGGTACACTTTACGAACAAGCAGAGGGCGTTGCCATGGGCTCTCCACTTGGGCCACTATTAGCCAACACCTTCATCTGCTCCATAGAAGAAAAATTAGAAGAGAAAAACGAGCTCCCTTCTTTCTACGAACGGTGCGTGGATGATACTTTCACAATCATGCCAGATCTCAACAAAGCCAACGATTTCCTCGATAAACTGAACTCTTGCCACGAGAACTTAAACTTTACTATGGAAATAGCCGAGCAGGATACTATTTCCTTTGTTGGCATGAACATTACTAAATGTGGAAACAGACTTGAAACATCAGTACACAGAAAGTCCACAAACACGGGCCTGCTCCTTCACTATCACAGCCATGTGGACAAACGTTACAAAGGGTGTTTACTTTCCACAATGATAAACCGCGCTTATCGCCTGTCATCGACTCCTACCGCGTTTTCTGAGGAATGCGACACGCTTCGAACTACCTTTCTAAACCTGGATTATCCTGTAAATTTGATCAATTCTTCGATTAACAAATTTCTACGCAATATTGATAATATTACTGCGCTTGATGATGCAAGTGATGGCACCTCTAATATCGTGGTACCACTACCATTTAAAGATCAACAATCAGCCAACTCAGTAAATGAGAAATGCAAAATCTGAGCGCAAAAATTGGAGTACAAATAAAGCCTGTCTTTAAGTCAAAAAAGATCAGTCGAGTCCTCGTCCCGAAAGAGAAGAAGCCGCCGATTGTCAACAATCAGTGCGTGGTCTACAAATTTCAATGTGATCTGTGCGACACAGATTATGTCGGGTACACAACGCGACACTTGCAACAACGCATTGGCGAGCATAAACATTCTGCAATTGGAAGACACTTGGAAGACTATGGCCTATCGAAGTCTGATTTGAAGGACAAACATTTCTCGATTTTGAGAAAAAGTAGAACGAAGTTTGACTGCTTCATATTCGAGATGTTGTTTACTAAGGAGCTAAAACCTAGGCTAAATACCCAGAAGCTGCAGAAAGACTCCGTTCGAGCCAAACTGTTTACGTGACACCGCGTGCAAATATTTCTCGCATTTAATAGTGTTTTATTTAAGTCTCTAATGATTTGTTTTGTACATTTATATTCAAATAACGTTTTCTTATTCATTTTGACTTGAAAATGACGTTGAGTAAACGTCGAAACGTCGTCGCTTTCTAGACTTTTTTACAGTTTTTTAGAGTTTTTAACCGTGATGGTTTTAACTTTTGTCTTATCGCAATGTTTTATAGTTAAATTATTGACATGTATTTCATTCACTTAAGAGTACTTCGTAAAAATAATTGATTTTCACCATGTGCGAAACTTTCAAATGGATTAAGCTTCTGGTGGTTGAATCGTAGAAGGATGGTCTACAGATTCCTGTAAAAATTTCTTTGGGCAAATGATTGTGAGCGACGCGAGAGCTTTTCAAAGTAAGTTAAAAATGCAGATATTTGACCATCCGTCGTCAAATTTCAATTTACGGGTTAGACATATATTTTAGTACGCGCCACATGTCTTGAGCTATATTAAGTTGAAATAGACACAGAGCTGATAATTTCGAAATGTTCTAACCTTATTTGCTGTAAAAGGCTGGTCCCAAAGCCGATTTGACGTGTTTCCGTCACCATTCATCTATAACCCTCTTTCGACACATATGATCACCACTGCATCTAAGTCAAAAACGGCTGAGTGATTTGTAGATAGTTGCTTCCTTTGTACTACACCAAATATTATGTGTGATCATCGTTTGATCTATTGCTGCTTCAATCCTTGCTTACAGCGGTTCGTTGTTTGTTCGTCACGCAATGCTGTCATTCCATTTTAGGGGCTGGGGGTAGGACAATTTCTATCCTAATACGTAAGGATCCGTAAGGCTTGGAGCCACAGGGAGCACACAATCTTGTTGAGTAGGAAGAGATTAAATTAAGCAATGAAAAACAGTCCGGGATCATTATCAGATTTGATAACCATGTGACGTCACAACATGGCGGCCATTTCAAAAACCGGGAAGTTTCGTATTCACTTTGCTTTGCTCGTTATTTGTTCGATTATACTCGGGTAATTTACCCATAATTCTATTCGATAATTACCAGAAAAGAAGGAGCCTCACGTGTTTGGAAGATGGCGGTTGAAGACCAGCGTAAACGATGTAAAATGCTACTCGTAAAGTGAAACAGCGCTTGCAATTTTGCATCCAAACCAGGTATGTTTTTCATTTTGTCATTAGATTTAAGTTACCTGGCGGTTTTTGCGAAAATCACAAAAAATATGTCGTTAATCTTCACGCCATATTCTTGGGATTTAACGTGTTTTTAGTGTTGTGCACGATCTGTGAAAAAAGTGCACGGGGGTATTTTGATTTGCGATGTGTTGTTCGTAACGGCGGCCATATTTACAGCTGTAATCGATATGTTCCTAGGTATTGAGATGGCGGATGCTGGTACCCATAGAATCAAAATAGCAAATTTATGTCGATTTTGTGGATATAGCTTGGTCATTACATAGGGTAAGTTTATTGTTGTCGAGTTTTGCAGCATTAAATTTTCGTTCCTTTTAGGCCTGGCAGACACGCACCATTCAACTTTAAGAATTACTGGTGGCAAAATCAAGGGGTACGTAAAAGTAACTTACATAAATCATCTAAGCCCCTTCAGAAAAAATTATAGCTCTTAGTGAGTCGCTCGATTCATGGTACGGTAGTCCAGGTGGTCGGGAAACCACTTGCGAATCTAACATTAGTTGTTTATTTTCTTTTGAAGGGTTACCATGAGGTCAAAATCAAGGGGCCAGAAGGAACTCCTTTTCATGTCCTTCCTGAAAATTGGAAACAAAGACTCGTTCGCACTTCGTTGTGTTTTGCCGGAAATTAGAGAAATACCCGAGACACTTTTAGACGTGCCACAGTCTGGTATCCAAGAGCGCTAAGAAAAATTACACTCTGAGAGAAGTTGCTGGAAGACAGATACGCCGGGTGCAATACTTCATAAACAGGGAACTAAAACACCTTTCGGACTGCGGGAAAATCGATAATCACGTTAAAGGGTAAGTTGCCTATATTTTAGAGTCAATTTCAACAACTCGCGGTCCTGAAATATTTTCCGGAAATGCCGGCCAAACTAGGTCAGTTTTCTGGCGCACCAGTCGTTATATAATGAAGCTTGTTGTTGGATTTAGCGAGTGAACTATGGTACGAAAGCATATTACTTGAATTATAGTTTCTTTTATATGAATCGGTCATTAAAAGCGTTTTTCCATATCACCGAATGCACAACAATAGACTACTGATCTACAACTAAAACAATTTTTTTCCGGAAATGCCAAGACTTCCAAGTTTACTGTCACATCTCACGACATAAAGTGTTGCATGTACCCATCACACTGAACGGAAGTGTATCACGAATTAAAGTAAATATACCTGCTATATTTTTGTTGTTGTGCCAGAACCATATCAGGCGAGCCCACAACGACAAAGATAACTCCAGTACATCAAAGATGGAAACGAAATGTACAATACGGCAGAGGGGATTGAATTAGGAATCGCAGAAATGGAATTAGGCGTGGGATGGGATATGGCCATCGAGGTAAGCTATTCTATCTTCAGTATATCTGGACAGAGAGTCGACAGAGGGAGGGTCGCGAACTGTTTTGATACTGTTATTTCCATTTCATAGTAATGAATCATAGTAGGAGATGTTTCGGTCCTAGCCACGCTTCGCTCATGCAAATTGAACGAAATTCAGTTACAGCTCGCCGCTTGGAATATAGAGGCGACTTGTTCAGTGTCAATTTGTGAACTCAAGATGTATTTACTGTTAGTGTTTCGTTTATATTTTATACAGACTGTTGAACAGCCAGCTTCGCCAACTACCAAGAAAATGAAGCCTGAGTGAAAATAGAAGCTATCATATTAGTATCAATAAACAACGCTTTTGTGAACAGAATAACTGTTGTCTACCTTCGTGTGTTTTTACTCGGAACAAATATTATACGGTGTCTATCTGAAAATGAAACTTTTCGCTGTAGCTTTTGGACAAAGACAGTTTTCTTCCATACATCTCTGTTCCTATTCCATAATCCAGTAACCTATTGCGAAGCAAACATACAATTACAATTAAATGAAATTGCATTGTGATGTTGTGAAAAAAGTAACTCCTTTCATCGCAGCGCCTCGTCGACCGCCATATTGAATTATACACTGTTGCTACCAAATAATGTCACGTGAACGAAAACTTGCGCAGCGATTGGTTAATGGTTTGTTTTGGTCGAGGTTATCAAATCTGATAACGATCCCGGACTGAAAAGAATGAATAGTTAACCATTGCCCGTGTTGTCATCTTTTACTAGACAACCGCTACCTATACCCCGTGCGTAAATATCGTAACACTAAACTCGTACCCAGGTCTTTTCGCGCTGTGCAATTATTTTTGGTTTACATATAATACAGTGGGCTACCCTTGGGGCAATGGGAGGTGGCCGCTTAATAGGGGCTGGCCGCTTCATAGAGGTTGGTGTATCTTGAATATTTTTTCACCATAGGGTTATAAATTTCTTAGTGAACTTGGTGTCAATTTAAGACAGTCATTATAGACGTCATTCTCGGAGACCCAGGGGCAGTTATTGGGAGCGGGGAAAAGTCTAAACGGGTGAGAAAAAAGTTCGGGCGACGACCCTTTTAGACTTTTTTCCCGCCCCCACTAACTGCCCCAGAGTCTCCGAGAATGACGTCTATCATGATTGTCTTCAATTGACTCCAAGTTTAATAAGAAATTTAGCTAAATTCAGTTCAGTGAATATGAATTTACTGCGCTTGGCCTTGCTGCCGCCCATTTGAAAGATTGAACCGGACTTTCACTTGAAACCGGACATTCAGCTGAAACTTTCCGCTGCTATCGGCAAACATGTCACCGCAGTTGGATGATCTCCTATGTCAAATATGTAATGTAAATTTTCGGTTGAAACTCTACATTTGAAGTTTTCGCAATAACTTTTAGATTTACACCTACAGACGATGCAAAAATTGTTACAAGATACCTCCTTTGCCGTCTTCTTTTTAAAACTTCTTTGGCAGTGTCGCTGAAAGAACACTGAACGAAGATAAACTTCTCACGGCATGTTTTTGCCTCGCTGCTCAAAGTGCACCTAACCCCAAAAATGTGTTTTCGCTAAAACGAATTCACTTGTTATTCGAAGCATTTAGGCGAAAAAAGTTTTGAATTTGCTTGAATCCTCGATTTTCTATGCCCTTTCAAAGTCGCGCTTGAAGTGTTGCGCGACCGCGTTTTAGGGAGTCTGGGGCGGCGGTTGCTGATGACGTCTACCCAGGAACCAAACACAATGGCGCGTCAGTCAGCTCTCTGTATTTGCTCGCGAAAATGGAGAACAAAACTAAGCCTTCCAATATATTTTGGGACGAAAATGTCCAAGTTTTGTTTCAAAATCATTTCTTTTTCGTCACTGGAGTCAAAGTTAAGTGTCGATTCGGAAGACTCCGAAATAAACTTCGATCGTGGACGTTCGACAGTTGTGAACCCACTGCTCAGAGCTTTGAGAGCAATTTGCAATATTTCAAGCGACGGCAGGGAAGACTTCTTTACTGACGAGCTGCTTGTATATTAGGAAATGGAGAGCTAGATACGAAGTGGAGGAGCAGGGAAACGAAAAGCAGGAAAGAAAACTCAGGGACTGCTTTAGTTGGTAATTTCGTCACCTGAACAGAATATTCCCACGCGTGTTTAAAGCCCGTTTACATTTGTCCTTAGCGAGGATGTATTTTGTCAAGGAATGGTTGTTCTATTAAATCCAGTTTGTGTTTTACTTCCTGGAATGCTTCATGTTTATAAGAGCGACGTAAGTGTTGCACACTGGCTTCGATCGATTGAAAATCGTAGAATTGTTTGGACCTGTGTTTTTGAAGCTGCGGGAAGCAAGGCGGAAGGGAACATTTCATACAATTACCGATTTCACATTATTGTCACACGTTTAAGTAGTAACTTTAAATGACCAATGTAAATTTTCTGAGTGCAGACTGAGTACTTTTTTTTTTTCTTGTTCTTGTTTTTGAATTTACTTTTGACTCGCATATTTTTTGGTTCTGTTCAATTATATATCGGAGTGTTTGTTATCCACAGGCCGCGCAAACTCGGTGGTATGTGACTGTTGATGTGTTATAGATTTTGCAAGGGAAACTCGCTTTAGTCCTAAATATGTTTAAGTAAAGCTATTTTAAAATGTAGAAATAAACTTCACTTGTATTATAATGTCACACGTAACATGTGCATTTTGTACTCTTGGTGTGCAAAATGTAATTCCAAATGGCTGTTGGATCAGGGGGTGTGACTGCGATCACGCCAAAAAAGCCTAGCACATAGAAAGATCATAGAAAACCGAATAACATTTGAAATTCTCAGCGCAGTAAGGTTGCCGTGATCAGATGATGCGATGGTCAATTTATCTATCCATATGGCATGTAATGAACAGTTCTACTTTCGTGGCGTGATCTATGAACATGAACACGAACAACCCGTGATTTACGAAGAATGCCTGACTTTCAACAATGCGTGATTATTTTTTTATGTTTCTCTGTGGCCTTAAATAGTTTAGCGATTAATTGCGGTTTCCTGTATATGACAGCTAATGAACTGTTCGTTTTCCTTTATTTGACAGCTCATGAATAGTTCGTTTTAGGACTAGAATTTTAGGTTTCGATTTCAGTTGCGATCAGCGTCAGTATTGCGAACATTCAATTGTATTCAAGCTTCATCGTATTAGTTCTTCCAAGCCACAGAGATCCACTGTTCAGAATCTACTAATCAACTACAATAGAGATTAAACAAATCTCTGGTGGTTTGACACGTTTGTTGCCTTCTGCACCATGGCAGTTGTGTTTTTATGGCGATTTAGACTACGAGTGGTCCCTCTTTCGCTTAGTCTATTGTGCGTGACGCATAAGAAAACCTCGAGGGAAAAAATTCGTGCGAGCGTTTTTTTCCTCGAGGTTTACTTGCGGTCAACTAAGCGAAAGAGGGAATACTCCTAGTCTAATGGCGATTCTGTACTTTGTGAAGCAAAAGCGATTTGTGGGACAAGGTCGCTTAGAGTCACCGTCCTTGCTTTGTTTTATGAATCAGTTAAGAGGAGAACGAAGACTAAGAAAATCGAAAACACACACACACACACACACACACACACAACAACAACAACAACAACAACAAATTGGAAAAAATAAATAAAACCACAAACCCGTCAAAAATTGATGCAATTTGCGCCTAGAATGTATGTAAGTTTATTTTTATGCTTGATTTTAGTATATTTAGGACCAGTAAAGGGAATTTCCCGTAGAAAGTCTATTAAACGCGTGAATCAACAGTCAGATGTTGAGTTTGTGCCGCTTGTGCATAAATAACAAACATTAGGACATATTGAACACACAAACATTACGACATATTGAACACTATTTTGTCACTAGAAGCGAAAAAAAGTGAGTCAAGTGTTGGAAAAAAAAGTGCTCAGTCTGCACAGTCTGCACGGTCTGCATGGTCTGCACGGTCTGCAGTCTGCATGGTCTACGTTTTGGGATGACCGATTTTTTCTCAAAGTTTGAAGTGAAATAGGTCGGATAAGCGAAAAGGATGTGTTCCCTAAGCGGTCTGCAGATAATGTTACGCGGTCATATTTTCGACGCTATTGCACAGAATGTTTGTCGCACTGCTGATTTCCAAACCTTCAGAAAACTCTATGAGTCTAACAATTTTGTTATCATGTAATTCTAAAGGATTAATCCTCGACTTTTATCTAAATCGAAAGAAAAATAAGTGTTGGTTGGCGACGTACAGTTGCGACCTATTTACATATCAGTATATTAGTCGTAACGCTTCTTGATTGATCACACAACTTTGCGGCTATGTTATAAATACTGCGGGATTGGAAGATATAGGTTGTCGGTAGTATTTCTACAAGTTGCTGGTTGGCTTTAAGCAGAAAATTTTGAAAATAGCGTTTGAAAGTCTACGGAACAAATTCCAGTGAGAGTTCTTCAATGGTTCTCACACGGCTCAGTTGGCTTATTTCGGTTCGGCAAAATCAACCACCGTTCACGTATTTATCGCACCACAGTGACCGATCATCGCCAGTAACTTGTGCAGTATATCTTTCTTTAAATCTGGGATATTGCTGCAACAGCCGATGGCGCTTCTGGAAGGCGTTTCTGTGCACTTTTCGAATGTGTATTGCACCATCCTGAGGGAAATGAGAGGACGTGAGATATTCAACCTTCCTGAGTAGAAGTCACAATAGTCGCTGGACCCATTCTCCTCAAACTCGGTCGCGAAACAAAATGGCGGTGTTTTGGAGCTATTTTCGAGATTTTGTCGGGGCACAGAAAATCGAGGATTTAACCGAATACAATTTTTTTTTGGCAGAAGTATTTCAAATAACAAGTAGATTCGTTTTAGCGGAAAAAAAAATGGAGGTTAGGTGCACTTTAAAGAGTACAGTAGAGCGATTTTATTCAGGATATCTCCCGGGGTTATTGACAAAAGGCGATAGTAAGAGGACGTCAAGATAAGAAATCCTACACCGAAAAATCACTCGGCAGTGAAAGGTCAAACTCCCTGGTTTGTGCGGTAGGCACTCCTTTCGCGCGCTCCTCGCCCCCAGGATTTCACGCGGCCATTTTTTTTCCTCGCAGTTTTCTTTCACGTCACGCACGACGGTCTGAACGAAAGAGGGACTACTAGTGGTCTAGCTTTTGACAGGATTGCATCCCATCTTTTCCTGATACCGTAAATCCTCAAATTAGCGGCCGGGCGCTTATTTCAAACTTAGGAGAAGATGGGAGGCACTTATTCGAGGGGCGCTTAATCGAGTGGGGTGGAGGTGGGGCGCTTATTTAATTTTTCCCAAATCGTGGCCTGACATGATAATTTTTTTTAATACATCATCTGTGCGAAAACAACAACATAAGCTGTTTATCGATATAAAAGCTGATCCTAAAGTTTAAATCTATCGCGGCACAGTAAGTACTTAACGTGTTCAACGTGTTCACTTAACGTGTTCACAAACTGAAACAATGTACAAATTTAATACTACACGACGAAAATTATACATCCTTTGTTGGCTCAGTACTCGTTAACAAAATGGGGGAAGGGGAGGGTGCGCTTATTCGAAGGGGGGCGCTTATTTTAAATTTTGGCCGATTGGAGGGGCACTTATTCAAAGGGGGCGCTTATTTGAGAGGGGGCGCTAATAGAGGTGTGTCGCGTCCAAGCAATGTAGTGCTTCCGGTGTAGATACCTTAACCCCTATATCAAATTGAATCTCAAAGAGCTAGTTTGCTTTCAAACTATACCAAGAATTTTGAAATAAAACGAATTGTAGAATTTTCACGACCTCTAAACTTGAGCATGCGAATGTCTTATTTCCAAATACATTTTTTTTTCTCCTAGAGCGAGTTTTCTACGATTACTCCATATTTTTTAATCCTATTTCGAAAATGTCCTGTAGCTTTTTACTTAACTTGAATATGGCAAATCGTAGACCCATGATTTTTAGCGCATTGGGTCCGGAAACTGAGGGACAAATTAAATAAGCGAAAAACAAAATGCGCTTTGACTTGTAGCTTTCAAAAGGTGATTCGGACGCTCGCATTTAGAGGTCTTAAGAAATTCGACATTTCATTTTATTTCAAAATTCTTGGTACAGGTGAGGAAGCTTTATAAGCTATAATTTTATATGGGAGATTAGGTATTTACAGTTTAAACCGAACGCACCACATTGCTTGGATGTGACACACCTCTGAAGGTATACGGTAACCTTAATTTCTGTTAAACATCATTTAAAGACATAGTTGCCCTAGAAATGTCAAGGCAAGTAACGAAACAATCGACACACCCAATTTTTTTCTGGTAGATTCTGGGAAAGTCAAAAAAGTGAGGAAAGTTCAGCCCAAGCATTGTAAGCCACCCCCCCCCCCCTCCCCTTGCCCCCCTCACCTTCTCTCCCAGGGCCAAATAGGGTGAATTTCCAGACAAGAACGAAATTCTGCGTTTCTTACACCGGATCGCCATATAAGTAAGAATTCTTTTTTTTTTTTTTTTTAAGGAAAACTGGAGTAGTCATTTTGTTTCTTTGCTGTTGTTGCTTCATTGTTAGGAAAGGGTTAAAGCACAGTTTCGATCAACCAAAGTAATCAAGTGTAATTTATTTTTACACCAAAAAGCAATGACCAAGACTAAATGATTAATCTGTACAGTTTTAGTATCAGATGAACTTCAAGAAATATGCCCCACCAAAAAAACACTACTCTCTCGTAAGATAAAACAATGTACAAAGTTGTAAATACTTTATGTTCTTACTGGTGTTAGCGGTTTTTTTACTTCAGATTGAGATTAACACTGTACAGGTAAGTCTTTATTCTTCGAAGTATAACCCGGATATTAATTAGTAATCTTAAATAACATTAATTACAGCGTTAACTAAATTGAAACATTACTTCACTAGTGCCACCCAAGATTGTTTCAGATGCTGCGGTGAGAGTAGATCCAGGTAGCCAAGTTCAGTGTTCAGCCATTGGAACCCCTCCCATATACATAGCATTGATGCGGAACTTTACAGTGGTGATGAACACGACAAATATTACGAGCAGTAAATTATACCAGGAAGGTAACTACACATGTGTGGCCACCAGCAAGTATGGAACTGATGTAAAACACTTCGTAATAAAAGGAGGTGAGAAAATACGATATTTTGAAACTAACCCCACGCAGAGGGTTGCAAAGGGGTGGGGGGGGGGGGAGGGGGTCCAATTATGAATCACGCTGAATTTTCTATCACATCACGCATCAGGGAAAAGTTTTTCACCAATCACGCATCACTTAAAAAGAAGTAAGTGCGTTGCCAATTTTATCTTCTCAACTCTAACAACGTCATTAAAAACAGAACTCTGCCGATTCAACCACAGAAATCTATCGACAAATATTCCAAACATTTGACCCTGAAAATGCCAATTATCGGCCAAAATAGAAGTGGTGACTTAACTGCATACTGGGAGATTTGGTCTGCATCCGGTAGACTCCTGGATAATCAGGCTCCCGACAAGCATGAAAAAAAAAAAAAAAAAAAACGGCGAGCGGAGCGAACCTTGCAAGGTGGGATTTTTGCCTCTCCAGACCTCTCTCGGCTAGCTCCGCACGCATGTTATTTCCTTCGCCTACAACACAGTCAGATACGAATTGAGAAGACATCTACTGCACCTTTGCTATTCTTTGAGATACAGGCATTATATTTGTGTCAAAGCTTTACTCCCCGGAAATACGCGCGACAACTGTTTTTATGTCTGTGAAGGACATAACGTGGCTTTTGAATTCAGTTGGGTATTTGTGACAACTTTCATTAAGTGCACGTAGTACACAAATGTTTTCTCTCTGTAGGGGGTCATTGCTTGCGGAAGCGTCTTCTCGGGCGGCATAAAATGATTCCAAACACTAACGTTCTTTCAGTTCAGCCGTTTGGGACGACATTCTTTCAGAAATAAAAACAGAAAATGATGTCACGTCTTCTACGGTATATCGATCTTGATTAAGACTATTTACCTTGAATGAATGGTATCCTTCTAGGTCCAAAAACATTCACCTATCAAGGAAATCTAAATGGTAAATCACGCGTCACTTACCTCTAAAATAGCAAATCACCCATCACGTTGTGTTGTCTTGTCCCACGTCACGCGGCTAATTTGGTCTCAATCACGCGTCACCCTACTAATTTTGGGGACATCAAAAATCACGCAAAAACCATTTGTCACCCTCCATACATACTGAATTGTGACTACTATTTGACACAAACTTATGGTAAGTCATAACAGACGAAGGGAGGGGGTACGTATCCCTTCCCGCGAGGAGGGAGGAATCTGCCTGCACGCATTTGTTTCACGTTCACAATCCTTGTGATATGTTCTCATAAAAATGCGACCAAATTTTGTTAATTCATTTGAAGTTTCTCTGGAAGCAATGTCTAATGACATGTGATGGCACGTGATGGCACGTGATGGCATAACAAAGTGATGTTTTTCTCCAGGTCATGGAAAAAACAAGAACAATAGAATTGGGTTATCGTTGGGAACTTTCAGTTAAAAAAAAAAAAAAAAAACATGCACTGTCGACCGTATACACGATCCACGAATAAGAAACTTTGCTACTGAAACAAATCACTTGACAAATAAGTTGTATCGCGCGGTGCACTCGACTGTGAACCCTTAACATACTGGTCAGCGGATTGAAAAAAAGTCCAACAGGAAGAGTTGAAAATGAGATGAAGGAATCTGTGTGTTTTGGTGCCTTGCAGTTGCAGGGAATAAAACTAGCCCGTAGATATCAACTCTATCTTTTTATTATTTTGATCTGTTACATGCAGGGTGTGGTCCAGTGATTGAAAATACACTCAGAAGTCCCGGATATCCTAACGATTACCCAAACAATACAGATTGCATTTCTTCGGTTCCTATTCCACAAGGCATGGTGATTAATATTACCATTAACGAACTTTACCTGGAGGATAGTATATCTTGCCAGTAAGTACTGATTTTTAGTGTGTTAACAAGTTGTGAATGTAGGGAGAGGTCCAGTGACCTGCATCACTTTCTCCACAGAATGTAAAGCCTCTCCTCCTTTTTTTTCAAGGGAAGTCACATTTGTATTAATTCGATTATTTGAACGCAAGTTGTAGGAGGAAACTTTTCAGCTGTCAGCATGTGTTCAGTTCCTTCAACAACTTCCCGGTCCTAAAGTGGCGTAAGGCTGAATTTCCTTCGTTTTATCACCAAGCAATAATTGAATGCTTTACAGTTTAAGTAACTTTTTAGTAACAAGGACGAAAAATTCTGAAACTAAATTATTGCTGTAAGTTAAAGAGCCCTAGTCAACCACACTTTTGTTTTTGTTTACACGCGAGAGTTTGGGCTATTATACTTTATTCGCAGCATGTCGAAACTACTAATTAAACTAATTAAGGGGGTATGGTACCCTAAAATATGAGGATGTTCATGAAAAATGCAATTTCTTGGAAATACAAGACTTAAGAGCAAATTCTCACAAAAATCAAACAAAATCGGCTGAAAATCGACCAGTTTCATTCGATTCGCATTTCGCGACCATTGAGCACAGAAAAGTTTTGATACAAACAGCTTATTGCTGAACTATTCCTTGTCTAAAAAAAGGACAATTTCAAGAATATTGGGTTAATCTAATTATTTGGCGGTAAACAAAACCAGAGTGTTCTCCAAAATTGAGTTAGTCAGTCGGTGAAAAGAATTGTGATTTTGACCATGTGCGATGTCTCGGAATTCTACAAGATTTTAGATTCTAACTATACTAGGATAGGTCTTTCATTATATGTAAAGTTTAGATTGGGCAAATGATTAGGCACTCATCAAAAAATTATGCAAAATCGTTCACAAAAGACACAAAATCACGCCAGCAGTCGAATGCGTGACCAAAAGTGTTACCACTGTTTTGTCATTAAATCATTGAAAGACCTATCCTAGTATAGTTAGAATCTAAAATCTTTTGGACTTCCGAGACATGGCACATGGTCAAAATGACAGTTCTTTTCACTGACTGACGCACTCGTCATTGGAGAACACTTTGGTTTTGTTTACCGCCAAATAGTTGGATTACTCCAATATTCTTAAAACTGGGCTGTTTTGGACAAGGAATAGTTCTGCATTAATTTGGTTGTATTACAACTATTTTCCGCTCAATAGTTGCGAAATGCGAATCGAATGAAAATGGTCTATTTTCAGCCCAGTTAGCACTCGTTAGATTGATGTCTGGACATGAAATCGATAATGTCCTTTTTCTCGGAAATACCAAGATATTTGAAGAAAAAAACTACATAGCGTTTTTACTTTTACTAAGGCCTACTTATATGCAACAGTAGGGCAAATTCGATTTTTCAAGCCTTACCGAACTATTTTTGATTTTTGTGAACATTTACTCTTAAGAGTGCCTGCCCGTAAAAATCAGACAAATTCTTAATTTCGCGGCAAGGGTCGAAAATTCGATTTCGCTCATATTCTTATGGTAGATAGGCTAGGGCATGACAAAAACTACTGGATAGTTTTTTTGGCAAAATATCCTTTTATTTCAAAGAAATATGCACATTACCAACTTCCGTTAAAATCGTCATTTGACGCACCATTTTATTAAGCAAGTTTGAGAGCCTCGCATGCAAAGCCACATCATTTTTCCGTCTTTAAAACACTCAAATATTTTTGTGCAATGTTTAAATGTGTACTGGGTTGATTTTAGGGAATGTTGTGTTGTCTTTTTGGGTGCACAATAATTAAATTTCGAAGACATGTATTTCATTCACTTAAAAGGACTTCGTGAATATAATTAATTTTCACCATGTGCGAAACCTTCAAATGGACCAAGCTTCTGGTGGTTGAATTGCAGAAGGAAGGTCTACAGATTCCTGTAAAAATTTATTTGGGCAAATGATTGTGAGCGACGCGAGAGCTTTTCAAAGTACGTCAAAAATGCAAATATTTGACCATCCGTCGTCAAATTTCAATTTACGGGTTAGACGTATATTTTAGCATGCGCCACATGACTTGACCTATGTTAAGTTGAAATAGACACAGAGCTGATAATTTCGAAGTGTTTTAACCTCATTTGCTGTAAAAGGAAGGTCCAAAGCCGATTTGACGTGTTTCTATCACCATTCGTCGCACATAAAGCAGAAGTTTGCTTTTGTCTACATAACGTCCGATGTACATCGCCATCTGTCAACTGATTTAACGGTCGAATACCATGAATCTGTGACCCTTGTTCGACACATATGATCACCACTGCATCTAAGTCAAAAACGGCTAAGTCATTTGTAGATAGTTGCTTGCTTTGCACTACACCAAAATATTACGTTTGATCATCATGGTTTGATGGCTTGAATCCTTGCTTGCAGCGGTTCCTTGTTCGTCACGCAATTCTGTCATCCCATTTTAGGGGGTAGGGGTGGAACAATTTCTATCCTGATACGTAAGACTCCGTAAGGCTTGGAATAACTGGGAGCACGCAATCGTGTTGAGTAGGAAGAGATTAAATTAAGAAATGAAAAGAATGAATAATTTACCATTGCCCCTGTTGTTATCTTTTACTCGACCACCGCTAGCTACATGCCCCTGCGTAATACTGTAATGCTAAACTCATACCTAGGTCTTTTCGCGCTATGCAATTATTTTTGGTTTTAAATACATGTAATACAGTGGGCTACCCCCGGGGAAATGGGTGGCGACCGCTTAATGGGGCTAGCCGCTTAAATAGAGGTTGGTGTACCTGCCTTTTGCAACAAATAAGGTTAGAACATTTCGAAATTATCAGCACTGTGTCTACTTCAACTTATTATAGGTCAAGTCATGTGGCGCATGCTAAAATATACGTCTAACCCGTAAATTGAAATTTGACGACGGACGGTCAAATATTAGCATTTTTGACGTACTTTGAAAAGCTCTCGCGTCGCTCACAATCATTTGCCCAGAGAAATTTTTACAGGAATCTGTAGATCATCTTTTTGCGATTCAACCACCAGAAGCTTAATCCATTTGAAGGTTTCGCACACGGTGAAAATTAATTATATTCACGAAGTCCTTTTAAGTGAATGAAATACATGTCTTCGAAATTTAATTATTGTGCACCCAAAAAGACAACGCAACATTCCCTAAAATCAACCCAGTACACATTTAAACATTGCACAAAAATATTTGAGTGTTTTAAAGACGGAAAAATGATGTGGTTTTGCATGCGAGGCTCTCAAACTTGCTTAATAAAATGGTGCGTCAAATGACGATTTTAACGGAAGTTGGTAATTTGCATATTTCTTTGAAATAAAAGGATATTTTGCCAAAAAAAACTATCCAGTAGTTTTTGTCATGCCCTAGCCTATCTACCATGAGAATATGAGCGAAATCGAATTTTCGACCCTTGCCGCGAAATTAAGAATTTGCCTGATTTTTAGAGGCAGGCACTCTTAATACTTCGTGTAAGAAAATGTTTACTTTTGTACTGACTGACTTCGCGCCAACATTTCTACTTTGCAAGGTTTTTAAGTAGAATTCAGTGAAGAGGATCTACACAAAGTTTTGAACAACTAGTACATTTATACTAAAACAACTAGATTACTCGCTCTCGATTTCTTTGCGTGATAGTTGACTCGGGCTGCGCCCTCGTCAGCAGGCGAGTGGTTCCGCAGTAAACTTTGACAATGATATGACGAAATTTATCATCAATAAGGGACAGACGCATAAAAAACTGACGTCAATTTGTTTTTTACAAAAACAAGACCCCAAAATGGCCAAATGCCGGGATAAATGAGGGGAAATGCCGTAAACAAAGATAACTGAATTTCATTCAAAATGACGCGAACATTGTCAATAGCTTTTCTCGCTTTTTGATTGGCTACTTAAAAAAAGCCCACAAAATATCATTGGTTAAAAAGTTGACAGTTTGACAGCTGAAAGTTTAACTTGAGAGCTTGCTTAAATTAAAATTTTATCCGTCTGTACTCTTATTGATGATAAAAATGAGCCAATCAGCGCGCGGGAAATTAGACCGTTATTGTAAAAAAAAAAAACTTGATAGAAACACGGTACATGTTTTCCATTTCTTAAATATTGCGGGGACAACGCAAAATCTTGCATGAAATTCAGCTAGCTCGAACTCGTCGGTCACGAAGAAGGGACATTATGACCCCAGTTACGTTGTAATTGTCACATCGTGAGTACTGCTCTTGTAAACTGTCCCCGCTATAACAAAGAAATGAACCAATATCCTCTTCGTGTGCAGCAGCTTGCTTACTGTCCCTGCAACATGGGTCCTATGCGTACACACCAAGGAGCTTGTCCCCGCTTCACGACCCCGCAACATGTCCTTAGTGAGTGCCGACCGACCTTTACACTTTTTGAGCTTGCCGCTCTCGGTTCTAGTGAATGATAGAATAAAAGTCACTAAGCCAAACCACTTGCAATATTTGCATAAGCACACCAGTATAAATTTACTCCATTTAGATAGTGCGACGCAACTTTAATGAGAATGAAGCAAGAAACTACAATGGCAGTCAGTTACACTTACCGCTCTCTTTAACTTAACTTAACACATTGCCAAATAAGAAGTTATACGACTTTTCAGTACACACTCTGCTCATAAGGAAAATGGCGGAATGAATAAATATGACTGGCTACACTCTCACAACATTAATAAATTCAAACTTATGGTTAAAAAACTGACATGTGCATACGTGATGCACTTTCCAGTGATCTACAAGCTCGTATCTCGAGTCTTCGCTCCTTTCTGCGCTAGCGAGTGACTCGCGAGAGTTCTGTTGCAGGATCGATTTTGATTGGTTTAAAAAAAACAATGAAAGCGACCAGAAGTAAAACAGCAGGGACCTGATTAAGGCACATGATTTTCAGCAAGGCATACGCAATTCAACTGGAAGCGGGATATTTTCGGATTTCTAAGAAATACTTTCCAGGGTCACTCGGTTCTTGAGTGCTGGTCATGGGGAACGAAGAATCTGAGTTCCAGATTGAGGTAACCCTTGTTCCAGAAGGTCACTTGTTTATGTTTCATTTCTTTGCAGCCGAGATTATTTACAGATTACCAATGAGAAGAATCGGGTGTTTGGCAAGTACTGTGGTCACATGATTGGAAAGAGAGTTCTTGTATCTGGAAAATACGCCTTGATAAAATTCCACTCAAACAGCAATATTCAAAACAGAGGATTTCTAATGGAGTTCTCAGCTGTTGTGCCACCTTGTAAGAAATGATAATTGATATGGATTTTGATGCTTTTATGATTGAGATAATAACTTTAAAACGTCTTAAGGCACAGAAGAGAGATATTTCTTGAACAATTATAAACCAGAACTGACAAGGCCGAGTAGGCGTGTATTTGTAAGAGTGACTGCTGAGGACGATAGAAGTTGATATAGAGAATCAATCAATACAATGAATAACGATCTCACAATACCTATAGACTTAGATAATGACTTTGAAAAACGATGCAAATTTGAAATTTTGCAACACACTCTACCAAGCTTTGGATTCTCAAATTTTACATCGAGATAGCCTCCTTTAAGACAAGTGAAATTTTTGAGTGCCCAAAGGAGTTTTTATCTTGTACACGTAAGGAACAATTAACAAAAACTTTGTCCCCCAGTGTCGCGAGGACCTCGATGACAGAAGTCCGTCTTGCATGCGGCCATGATATAGACTCAGTGATTTGGGTTCGAAGTCTGACTATAGGGAGGCTGTCCCAAAGCATCATCGGGCAAAGACATTATCGGCAACCAATCAGAGAAGACCGCGACGTCAGCATACGTAATTAGATACTTACAGTTTTGTTGGCTTCCCCAGTCCCCCTTTCTTAAGGAGAGCACTAAACCCTAAGATCTCACCATTGTGGGTACTCCCCGAGGGTTGGCTACCCCAGTTCGAGTACACCAAATTCATCTCCCACATAAATAATTTCTAACATCTCATTTAGAGTTGACAGTTATTTATGATAATACATTGTTCGTGGCTAGTCTTATGCAGCTCGTTTCGTCCCGGCCAAGGGACCCATTAGAGACCTTTCTGCTTGGCAAACTCGTTGGGCATCACGCCCAAATTCCTGTTCGCTAACAAAATTATGACAGCAATCTCGCCTTATATCGTGCAAGGATTCCCGACCGCATTTCATTTCCACGAGAAAAACTGGAATACGAGTTTTCCGCAAAACTAAGAGCAATAGTGTGGTAAGAGACAATGTCTCTTGAGCATGATAATTTTCAATAGGCCGTAATGAATGTAAACATTGTCATAAAAATTTGGCTTCTTTAGCCACAAGTTCGCGCATTCTCTTTTACCCTATCCAGACCGGGCTTTTTGGCTTTTTAAGGTCTTCTAGTGACTGGAAACCAAGTGAAAATGTTTTTAAACCAGACGACTAGGTTGAACAAAGAGGATATCGGTTAGTCTTCACTCTGGTTTCACCAGCCTCGGTTTCACCACCCTTCTTTTGTTTTACTCGGGTGGGACGATAAAGAAGCTGATTAAGCTGATCAAGTTCACCAAGCTTATCTTCCTCCTAAAGCAGTTTAAGGACTGGATCAAAGACCTTTACTGGTTAAAATAATTTATTAGATAAATCTCTAAAGACACAAGTGACAATGGAACCAAATTTAGCACATAGTTAGTTTTAACGTCCTTAGCATTTTGAGGTAGATTTAGGGCCTCTGACGGGTCACGTGAAATGTCACGTAACATTTAGCAGAAAATAACAAATATTTGACGAATTGGTGGCGGTTTTTAGCAAAATCATTCAACAAAAGTGAGTTTTAGATGCAGTTCAATTATTTCCATCCTCTCACGTTTGGAATGACCATCCAAGTTTTCGCGGAAAAGGTTGTAGGGTCAAAGGTCATTTTTTCAAGAAAATTCGACTTTTGATCATCTATATTTTCTAAAAACGAAATCAAGGAAGATCATTCCAAACGTAGCAAGGTAGATAATTTAAATTTGCATAGAAAACGCTCATTTATTGATTAGTACGTGTAAAATTCGCCACCAATTGGCCGGTTTACTAAATTTTAATAAAATGATAACGTTTAAAAGAACGTTTAAAAGGTCATAAACTTGTGGCGTCTGAAGTTACAGGCTCGCAGATACTATTTGGCCCTATTCAGACCGGGCTAATGGACTTTTTGAGGTATTCTTTGACCGATGAGGGATCCGGGAGAAGGGGCAGGGGCTTTTAACGCCAACACCGGCCCCCTTACTCTTGGAGTATTAAAGTCATTGCTGACCATAAATCTTGTACGTTTAATAACACGTCCCAAACTTTCTTCTACGAGGTCCTTGTCATAGAATGGATCTGCCACCTTGGATTTTTACTAAAATTTTTCTACTAAACCCTGGAAAATTGCGAAAATTTGCTCGCAATATTTTCTGTTTTTTGATAGTTTATATCTTTTCAATGATGTCTTTCATTTTCAACAGTACCAGTAGTCTCAATTATCATGAACTTTGGACAGCTGCAAGCCCGATATAATTAAAGCAAAACAGGACGACACGTTTTTCATTTAGTAAAAAAATTCAATTTTAAAAATTGGAGTTATGACTTCATCCAATTATGGCAGCCTTCGGAATGTTCATAATCCAGTTATTTCCAATGTAGTTCTCAAACATTGCTTAAACTCCCAGCCTCCTTAAGAGAGAAATTTATTATCCTTTTTCAGTGTCTACAGAAAGGAATTCTGGTGAACCAACACAAGAAACCGCTGGTCAACCAACACAAGAAACCGCGATCTCCAATGAAAGGATGATCTACATCGTATCTGGTATCGCCTTCATTCTGTTCCTGGTGCTATGTTTTGTTCTAGGTTTCTGGTGCCACAGACAGTCTCGTCACAAGCGAATCAAAAGGTTATTCACTGTTGTTGTTACCTCGTACTTAAGATGAAACACGATAAATTCGTTGGTTATTGCAAAACTGGAACAATTAACAGGAGAGATACTGAATGTTATAGCATTTTACAGCTAAAAGCTGCATCTATAAGTTGATTACAGCCGGTTCCATTCTCAGCAGGCGCTATTTTGAGACTTAATGGAGACCTTGCCTCTTTGTTGCTTAAATTTATTCACCTAACAGCAATGAAAACTTTACTATTATAAATTGACCTTACATATAACATATGCGTACCACAAGACAAACATAGTTTAACTTTGAAATATGATGTTCAGACAAGAAATCGGAAGTGAAATGATTTGGCAAAATGATGGGAGGCGGAGTGGCCCACTGGTTAGTTGGGGAGCAGTGGGGGAAAACACAGAGAGAGAAAAAATAAGAGAGGAGTATGGTACGTAGGCTCGTAGGCCGTTTTATGAATTCGCGTTCCTTGCCCCTTGGGAGGAGGATAAACAACCGCACTCCCAAAACGGCTGAAAATCGAGCTTATGTGGTACGGGAAAGCCAGAGAACAATCATTCACTCCTCACACCAAACCCGTCTCTCCTTCTTTCGCTCGCTTTTTTTCGTGCTGCATCCCAACTAACTAACTACGCGCGTTGGACTCGGGATCTGCTAGCGGTCCATGTTGGTACGTTGGCTGGGGTCACTGCGTTGCGTTCATGGGTAAGAAATCTATTTGGGAATCTCTCCAGCCCGGGATATTCTAAAATGGATTACCCCAAAGTGCCATGTCAACCTGAGGAAATGTGCGGAGGTAGCTTTCAACGGACTAGCATGTTATCTAGAGGAAAGAACAATACCTCTCGTTCGGAAGCCCAGATAGCTTTGATGGTATATGCTTAACTGCAGTCTTAACCACTGCAGAACTTGGTATCCAATTTGGAACGTATTGACAGAATGCAGAATGGCTGAGTTCAACGCCAAGCTCTAAGACATTCATCTTCTAAGCAGCAAGATTTAAGTAAAATAATAGCCTACTGCGCTATACTAATTGAAAACAACTCTTTTTGTGCTTAAACTACTTTCCCATCTGTCCACAGATCAGTTCGTTCAGCTCGCGAAATTATCCCACTTGACAAGTGGGAACTTCTCCCCGAAGAAATAAAATACGAGGAGGAGCTGGGTCGAGGAGCGTTTGGTGTGGTTTACAAAGCAACTCTAAAGAGACGAGTTGGAATTGAAGTGTTTGAAACTGAAAAAACACTGAAGCCCGAGGAGCCATGCCAGGTGGTTGCTGTTAAAGAACTGCAAGGTAATTGCAATCATCAGGCAAAATCATGTACAAAAGGGCGAATCAAGTTACACAACTTGCTAATTGGTTAGTTCCAGTGTCTTTAAAATACACTTGAAAGAGATTTAAATTCTCGCTGGTATGCAAAATACTTAAAGGAGTTCAGTCACGGTATTTTGAGTTATTTTGGCCACATACAAAATTACCTTTAAATGGTAGGAAACCTGAAAATAACATTTTAATAAGATAGAAAAACACCAAAGAGATAATGATAAACCATAGAGGAACAAAGATGGCTAAGGATGGAGAAGGTTAACACGGATTACAAACGACGAATGTGAAAAATTGAGGCAAAACTTCTCAATATGCGCAAACCGTGACTGAGCTCCTTTAACTCTTTACAGATCGGTCGCATTTGGTCTTTTGCAATCAGATCGCAAGTTGTATCTCCCAGGTCTTAAGCTTAAGGTGACATTACGAACGACACAACTGAGCCATTTACCTTTATAGTGTGGATATCATTAAAACTATATAATCATCTGTCGCCTTTTCTTTTTGTTTTCATGTGCCATTATCCCTAAATTGGACAGCAGGTAGTCCTGAGCATGAAACGCAATTGAATTTCCGGTCGTAATGCACTCAGACCGTGACTCAAGCAAAGCCTAATAGATGGATGATTGATTTTTGAATCTGGTTTTAAAATCTTATATTCGTAGCAAATAGGAATTTAACTACATCATTTGTGTTTAGATGATCCGAGCGAAGAACAAAAAGAAGGGTTCTTGCAGGAAATAGAACAGATGAAGCTGTTGGGTGCACACCAGAATATTGTATCCCTGGTTGGTTGTTGCACTTTGCAGGAGCACAAGTTCCTCGTGATAGAGTACGTTCCGTTTGGTGATCTGTTGCAGTGGTTACGACGCAGGAGGCGATCGGTAAGACGTTTCCCAAAGGAATATTTAATCAATTTGATGTTGCCCCAAGTGTTTTGTAGTAATGGATTTAAAGGTAAAGCAGTGGTGTAGTCCTTCACGAGACAGTTTGTGCTAATTATACGGGGCTCTTGCAAATCTATCAAAGCTCACAGTTTAACATGTAGCTAAAGGATTTTCAATGGCTAGATGTCTCCCAAGTAGGCTGTATTGGGTTCTAAATATAACAAGATTTCCAGTCGATAATGTTCAGCCCTCATCTTGAAACTTAATTACTTCCACGTTTAGACCAATCATGCTAGTTATTTATGACCTAATCGTGTTCATTGTATTGTAGATCAATCGAAACCAAGACACTGGGTGTAACGAGCAGAAGAAATGTTACGACGACAAGGAAATATTCAAAGCTCAAAAAGAAATGAGCGACTTTGGCCAAGTAGGTGCCTTACATTAAACCCCATTCTAATCAGATATGTTTAGGACTTCAAGAACGTGAGTGGTGGGATGAAGTGGCGACTAAAAGTTCTGAGGCCTTTGACTCCACCAGTATGTAACTTGAGGGATGGGGAATGTTGTACAGTGTATCGTTTGTATCTGCAATCAAATATTTAACGCTTAAAAGAAAATAACCTGTCAATTGATATGTCACATAGCTGACTGTCGGGGTGTATTGATCGGTGAGGAGGGATTAGTAGGAGAATTGGTGTTGGATTGGATGAAGGAAGGAAGGAAGGAAGGAAGGAAGGAAGGAAGGAAGGAAGGAAGGAATGGTGAACGGACGGCCGGACAAATGATTGAATGGATTAAATGAACGAACAAACGAATGGGTGAGTGTATGAATAAAAATATAAATAAGGGTTAAAATATTAACTTTTAATGCATATTTAACAGGGAGAGCGAGACCAGGATGAAAATCGGGCCTTGGCTATTCCTGGCGGTTTCCAAGTTAACAAAGAAATCGCCATGTCCTCTGGACAGCTTTCTCAGGTAAGAAACAGTTTGAATACTACTTTAGAATATATTATCGTAAATCTCCAATTTTTCGTTATAATGTTATCAGGCAAATGTTCTCTTCAAATTTGTTTTGGAAAAATGGTGTAGGCCTGACGTCAAAATTTCAATAGGAAAGTTTGAAAGAGTATTAAATTTTCATTCCACACGAAAAGAAAAGTTGACGGATGTAAGAAAAGTATTAAAACGTGATCAGTTTACCTGCATTTAAATAGCAGGATGGAAGTATGGATAAATGGCCAAGGATATCCCATAGAGGGAGGAACTAGAGTGTTTCGATGGTACTCTATAGTCCCGGAGATAAGGGAGCTATCCCCCTCTAGTCTCTCTGCTCTCACAAAAATTTACCCAGTGTTTGAACTCCCCCTTTATCTCACCCTCCCCTCCCCCCAGCAATCTAGTCCGCTATAACATTTCGGGTCTGACCTCTCGATGGATGGTAAGGTTTCAAAATGTCTCCCGCCTCTCGGTTATCACTCCCATTTTTATTTGTTAACAGGAGAGATTTTGCAAAATATTGACCTACCGTGAAATAAGGGTATTAAAATACACGTATTTCACGGCAGGTCAATATTTTTGCCATTCAGAAAAAAGAAGATGATACTCAGGATGGGATCGATCAAGATCAACCACGGCTAGAGCAAACTTTGCTGATGATGGAATCGACTCCGTCACGAGATAACAGAGCTATCATCCATAGTGTAACCCTTTTCGCTGAGAATCTTTGCGAAGATTATAACAAAGAATTACACGACAAATTCATTGGTCTATGCGCATATTATTATTTGGATTGGCATCTGCAAACGTACATGTACTTATGTATGGTAATGAAATTTAAATGACGTGTAAAGTATCCACGAATGTTTATTTCATCGGTGGTCATGTACCAAATACGATGAGATCAGTTAGATCAACCTAACCAAACTGGCATTAGAAATCAAAATTATTAGATATATTCTAAAAAGTATTACGAGTATGATGAAGTATTAAAAATGCTAAAGCTAAAGCAGAAGTGGAAGAAATGTAAAAAAAAACAAACATTAAAACCAACATCAAAACTTAGAAAAAAACAATTGTATAGCAAGCGCAACTTCAACATATTACTACAAATGTTTTCCAATCAATATTAGAAAAACTCACCAAAACTCACGCTACATTAGGTTTGAAATAAGGGTTACGTTTTCTATCCTTCCCTCCCTACCCAAAATATGAATAACGTAATAATTTACAAAAGCTTAGTTTACTACCATTACTTGCTACGTTATGTTCTTTTTTTTTTTTTTTTTGCCTTATTTATTCAGGGAAAGAGCAATGATTCAGTGGATCAGGAAATCATCGAACTGATGCCGATACCATCGACATCACAGGAAAACAGCAACGCTGCCGCCATATTCAAATCGACTGAAAATATTGATGATGATGACGACGAGAAAGAGGAAGGAAACAATAATGCTTTTCTGAACCAGGAAAAAATAGAAGTGCTATCAATGCCAACGACATCACAGCGAAAAGACAACGCTTCCGCTAAACTGATGCCTACTGAAAATATTGATGATGATGACGCCGACCCTGGCGAAGGTAACTGTGACGATTTTCTGGAGCAGAAAAGCATGGAACAGATGTCGATGCCCTCGACATCACAGGGCAACAGCAACGCTGCCGCCATATTGATATCAACTGAAAATATTGATGATGATAACGACGAAGAAGCAGACAGCTTTAATACTCAAAAGCTGTTTTCTTTTGCTTGGCAAATAGCAAGGGGAATGGTAGGTATTAATATAGCTAATTCGAAATGAGATAAAGTATAGAAATACTTTCTAGTTGCGACTCTCGACTTCCACAAGAAAGGTTTTGTAAACAAATCATCTCAAACTGAGATGGGTCTTACATGCCTCGTTTATTGGTAATTTCAAAAAAGAGTTTTAATACGTCATTCACAAAAAAAAAGAAAAAGAATCATAATCTTTATATCTATAAAGAAATGGTGCTCTTGTAATTCTTTCATGATTTTTTAGAATCATCTCGCAGAGAAAGGCTTCATTCATCGTGACCTTGCAGCTCGTAATGTTCTGGTTGGCAGTGATAACCGAGTCAAAGTGTCAGACTTTGGATTGATGCGTGAAATCTACGAGGACGTGTACAGTGGAAAGAATACAAAGAAGCTTCCTGTGAAATGGATGGCCCCAGAATCAATTAATGACAGCATTTACACCATCAAGAGTGATGTGTAAGTCAATCTTTCTGTGTGACGCAAAGCCTTTTCCTTAACCCTCAGATGCACACATGGAGAAGTACAACTTGTTCTTTCGAGGATTTAGCGTGTATCATCGAGTTATGATTCGCGGGAAGTTTCGAGACCACGAAAGAAGCGTAGAGGTTGCTCGTGGGGCAGCATGTCATTATAATACATGGACGAAAAAGAGAAAGACATTAAAAAATCTTAGCCGTGTTGAGTACGTGTACAGTAATTACAAAACGGTTTTCCTTGATCTTTCTTTATTTTCATGTAGCTGGTCCTTTGGAATACTTCTTTGGGAAATGGCCACCATGGGTAAGTTTAAAAAAATTATTTCTTTTAGCTCCCTTACATTATTTTTTCTTTTTTTTTTTTTTTTCCGAAATTAGTCATTACTTTGTTATGTTAAGGCGAGAATTCATTTCAGTTCTCCTCACGTGACACTTACTGTTAACTTACTTTCTTATGACTTATTATTATTATTATTTTTTTTTTTTTTTTTTTTTTTTTTTTTTCTTTGACTGCATTTCAGGAGGTGTACCGTATCCCACGTTAACCAATCGGGAGCTGTGTCGACTCTTGAAGACAGGTTATCGCATGGAAAGGCCTGACATGTGTTGTGATGACGTGTAAGTAACTCAATTGCGTTGAGATCAGTAGTCCCTCTTTCGAAATAGGGCTGATACTTGAAAACAAGCAATTATCCGGTACTTACACAAATTGGAATGCACGTGGCTCGCTTAAATATATATATTTATTTCGTATAAAAACAACTGGTAATGCTGCTACTAAAAGTAGAGGACAGCCATTCATGAAGACTACGAATAATGTGGAGAAACATCGTCGTTTTTAAACTGCGAACACTTCGCCGATATGCGAACAACCAATGTTATTTACATACAGTGGCTTAAATTAAATATCTCCAAAGGATCTGTAATAGCTGGTTTTCACATGACGTCACTAAAATTCGAACTACAAAACTATTGAGATTTTACTTTAATGATGTGTAAGAGCAGCTGAAAACTAATATTCATACAAATTTTCGCTCCGAATGGGTTCTTGGTTTTGTGATACACCACGCTTGAATTTCTAAGCTTTTGCGTGACTCGGCATTTTCATGACGGCCTAGAGAGCTGTCATGATGCTTAAAAAAGTGGCTTATTTCGGGGAACTTGGCTATCTGAACAGTTCATGTCTTAGAAAAAGTATTGTTTTAATGTTTTAGAGTTCCTCGAGGGATAAATTCACGCTTTTGTGGCAAAACTCAGTGACAGATGTTTCTGTTGGTTTCCGGCCGCCATGTTGGTGCCCACACGGATGGGCGTGACCAGCATGGCGTCTCCACACAAATCTCTATAAATTTGGTTAAAAAATTTCTCCGCATATCTCGCATAAGAAAAATTGCTGTGACCAGAATTTTGGCGAGAGTCTTTGCATATTTACCTTCTTTCATTTCCCTGATTCTGGACTTTATCTATCGACCGGCTTTGATTTTTATTTAGATCTATTTTGAATTGCGTGACACTGAAAACCAGCAATATGAACTATATCCGTCCAAATTTACATAAGATATATTTTGAACCCTTACCATTGCTGTCCAGGGGGGCTCTAAAACAATTAGGAGTTGTTGACTGATTTAGCGTTGTAATATATTTCAAGTTGGCTTTTACAAATATTGTAGATTGATCGGGTTTGTTCCGCAATGCAGCTATTTAACTTTTTGTCATCTTCTAATCCATGATAGATATGAACTGATGTCTGAGTGCTGGAATGAAGATCCATCCTCTCGTCCCAGTTTCTCTGAGTTGATTGATCGACTGGAGGTGATCATGACGAGGGATGTACCATATTGTGACTTGGACAAACATGATGAGTCACGCTCCTACTACAACCTGCCCGTTAACGCTGATGAACACAGCGGATAAGAAAGAGACAGAAAGGTCTACAGGATAATGCACTATGGACGAGAACTTTCAACTTTAAAAGGCCATATTTAACTTGAAAAAGGAAAAAAATCACTATTTATGCATGCAATCCAGACTATAATCCTAGACAGATCTAGTTGAGACAAACTCAAGAATTGCGCAGATAACCATCTTTCGTCAAATACTACAAGCAAAAAAATTATAAACCTTGTGCTTATCTACTTATTAACCCATATCCGTTCAATGTTGTTTAAATTGTTGGTAATACACGAGAAGAAATTTTTAGATAAAAAGAGACCACAAAAAAAAAAAAAAACACAATTAAGAAGGAGGTGGCGGGAAAGATGGAAAGGTAGCTAGCCCCTGTAAGATTTTTCTTGTCTCAGTAGTTCTATCAGGGACGGTTATTTAAACACAAACAAGTAAAGTTATGAAATGATTTAAAACATGTACCTATGCCTCGATGCGCTAGTTGTGTGCAATGCTAGAAACTGAACTCGGAAGCAGTATTGAAAATGGGGGCGCAGTAATCGTGTTGACATTGCTAGCTGCTGGTTGCCTAACCAGTTGGCCATTGACATTAGTAAAGACAAAAAGCTGAATTTGAGACTGCTACATATCTTGTTGTAGCTAATTGTCTCCGATATACTGGTTTAAGCTTAGATATATTAAAATATAGGTTAATGTTACCCGTGTTGAATCTGACTTAATTTGTTTGTGGTTGTGGTCGCCATTGAATATGCGTGGACTGGTGTGAGGTCTGGAACCAAACGGATGCGGGAACTGGAACAACCGACGACCATTGGAGGACGCGGCTATGAACAGTGCAGAGCAGCTGGCATGAAGAGCAGTGAACTCACAGGTTAACAAACAGGGGTAGACATGAGAAAGGACGCGGGAAAGGCAAAACAGAAATCGGTAAACTACTTGTGAACGGGCTAAGAAAAACAAAAGGTGTTACGCACATTGTCCGACTCACAGTTAATGGACCAGAGCAGGCATGACTGTAGCCGCTGGGAATCTACACATGCACGCGCATGTACATAATTATGTAGATAAAACGGGAACTATCATTTAAAAACATTGGCCACACTATATCTCTCCGCCGTTTGGCCAGACTGGAAGCATTAGCACAACTTGAATAACTGGCAAGAGTTAAAAGCCTTCGTGTCGTGTTGGATTGTCTATTTGTCAGTTGTCAGTTAAGTGGCTGTTATTAATTAACTGAAGACCTACAACCTCTCTTAGGGCGGTTTCCTTCTCTCCGATTTTTTTGGAGTGCATGTAGACAGGCTACACAATGAGCCGATAAAAAATACATGAAATACACACTTTCTGGAATCAAGCAAACAGGTATAAATCACAAAAATAATAGATCGTTTTCACGTGACGTCATCAAATTCCAAAATCCAAAACTAAAGAGCCACGAAAATTTTTATCCTCATAAGGCATAAGGGGATCTAAACTTAAATCTGTTTACAACTTTTCAGCTCAATAGTGTGCTTGGTTTAGAAACCAGTGCCGTTTGAAGTTCAGAGTTATGTCGGTGCGTGACATACCACTCCGATCGCGTTTGTGGAGAAATATACACTTATCTAATGATTTTTAGCCTTTTTAGGAGTTAAAGTGTTAGGAAAAGTGCTTGTGTAAATGTTTGTTGGTTCAGTTCAGATAATTAGTCACCTAGATAGCCAAAGTAAGTTCCAGATGTTTGCACTATTTTCTGGCCGCCATGTTGGTGGAGCACAGAGCTCCACCAACATGGCGGCTCCATACTGGGCTCTGTAAATTTGCGCAAAACATTTCGACGAATATCTGAAGTTTGGGAAAACGCAGAGACCCAAAAATTGGAGAAGTGTCTCCTTTACCTGTCTCCTATAATATCAAAATTTCTTGACTTTATCCACTGAATAGTTTTCGATTTATTTTTTCGTTGCGTGACAGTGAAAAACATCTATTATCAATAAGGGTAAACAGGTAAACAGGTATAAATCACAAAAATAATTGTCAGTAAGGGTCAAATTGGGCCAGATCAAGGAAGATCGTAGTATCCTTCGCAGCCGTCATTAGGGTCGTCACGCAACTCTTCTCCCCACTAATAGTTAGTGGAGAGAGGCGTTGCGTGACGACCCTAATAACAGCTGCGAAGGAGACCACTAGGCAAATTGAATTTTGTTCGTAAAACTGCTGTAAGTGAAAATGTATCCTGTCTACTTGATCCAGCGTTACGCTTGCATTACACTTGTTTGGTTTGGCAAACAAGTGACACGAAACAAGTGACACGAACGTCATCCCGATACAATCGAGACAAGGCTCTACTTAGTACCAAAAAAGTGCCTCGATTCCCGCTCGGTCCAGACAAAATCAGGACGTGTCTGGAAAACCCGAATAGCGAATAGAGTGAATAGTCGCGAATAGCGAATAGGGCATAGTCCCGAATAGTGCGAATAGTCTCGATTAGTGCAAATAGTCGCGAAAAGTTGCGAAATGTGGCGAATAGTGACGAATAGTCCTCAATAGTCACAGCTTGAGATCTAATATCCTGCGTTAATTAATTATTCAAATAAGCAACAGAGTTTCAGTGAATTTATTACCTTTCTTCTCCGGACTCAAGCTAGGGTTGTTCATCGCCGATTTTAATAAAACAGAAAACACAAGGATAACCTAATAAAGACGTATTTACCCTTTTGCAGCGGTTAAAACAGAAGAAATTACGTTTAGAAACACCTTTTGTACTGTTAAGCGTCTGTGCTTTTTAACGGGAAAATCTCATCCTGCGTTGCTGCGAGGTTGACTGCGAGATAGTGGTTACCCTATTTGCTACGATTTGCCACTATTTTTCCACTATTCGAGACTATTCGTGACTGTTCGCCACTATTCGCACTATTCGAGACTATTCGCGCTATTCGCACTATTCGCTATTCGCTATTCGAGACTATTCGCTATTCGCTATTTGGGTTTTCCAGACACCCTTTCATCTGAACGATTTTTAAAAGCAAAGTGCTAAATCTTGAATAGTTTGTATTTCTGCTTACGCTTAAAACGTACTCCAGGTGGGCCAAGCGTAAAAGTTTATAATGAACTGAGGGTTTTGTCAAACGTATGTAACTAGTTCTTTGTCTTAAACGAAGCTGCAGGAAAAATTTTCCCAAAGCATTATGCAGGAAGTTGATAACTATATAATACTGAGCACAACGTAATGCGGATTTGGAATAAAAAATTCTCGGTTTTGCAGGAAAAGTGATTCCTGCAATTTGGTATTGGTTGTAAAAGGGAGAAAGAAATATTACTTTATTAAACATTTACTCAACCAGCTGCAAGCTGACTGAACACTATATTTGTTTCACTCAAAGAAAAAGAAACGTGCTTAGATAGCTCCATGAAATTTTGTAAAAGATAGAATTGTTTTGGAGACAGTGTAATCAGTTCGGAAATGGACATCAAAATTGGTACATGAAGAAAAGTGGAAGCAAAGAAACTCTTTTATCATTTTCTTCGACTGTGATATACAGCAAACACCAGCAGCGATGATAAATCTGTCGCAAAGCTTCCAATTCAGATCTGTATGCTGAAAGAAACCCTCAGTACCAGTCTATAATGAATTCGGCAAGTGTATTGAAGATGTAGGGACGAACACTCGAGAATCGTCGGCAAAATCAAAACAAGAGTGAGTGTCTCACGGTGACTAGACGCGCGGAATAACTGTTATGGACAAGATTTGAGAACATACTTTGGACTGCTCGTTATTTTATTGTTTTTCCTTATAATTTCGGTTTAAATACTTTAAGATGTGTTTACCATACCATTCACAAGAACCCTTAAATTTTCTTCCTTATTCTCGTTATTTTGACCAACCGCAAAATTATGTTTGTATTCAGCGGAATAATTATCGGTTAGGAAATTCCGCAAAACATTTTAAGAAATACTTTTTGCCATCAGTTAAAACCTTTTAGGATTAAGTTAAATGGTATTTTATAGAGTAAAAGTTTCTTTTGTTTAAGTTGTGGTGAAGGGCGGTGCACAAGCGGGGTCGAGAGTCAAAATCCGTGTAGCACGGCAGAGCTTGTCATGGCGGGCGGTCACGTCCGCATGGCTCTATAAAATTTGCCTATTTTAGACCTTTTATAGGTCATCGACCGAAGTGAACTATACGAAAATGGAGGAATTACGGGACAAGTATGTAATCAAGCCGTTTTCCCCGAAATGCGGCAAACAAAAGAAGCTCAAATTTGAAGAAATCGATCTGCCTATTTACAAGAGCACCGCAAGATGTGCGGCTTTCATTACAAAGGAAGATCGCATTCTCTTCTGGGTCAAGGTCCTACAAGAATGTTATTTTGATCTACTTGATAACAACAAAGACTATCACATAAAATGGATTGATCATCTAAACGGCGATGACTCGGCCTTTGAACACATAGAAATGAAAATAAGTCGCCTAACAGCAGTTCTGGAGCATCGAACGACATTATTCACAATCACTGTCTATTTAACAACTGGGGTTATCATGTGCCAAGGCATCTCCTTCGAGTTATGGTGTACAAAGGAATTTCATCGCATAAAACAGAAGACAGAACATCTATACTCCTTATACCACGGCGCAACAGCAGTAAGTGATCACGATTTCACAACATTCACACCGGAGGAGATCGCATTTACACTCAGCCACCTGGAAGAAGCCTCACAAGTGGCCATTACTAACAAAAAGGGAAAAGCTCTCAAACAACCTACGACCATCCCCTCACTATCACCGGAAGAAAGCCTTTCTGAAGATGAGGCCAATGAACCTATCCTTCATGGAAAAGATCAAAAATCTCTGACCAAGGGGACACCGATTTCTGTACACCGGAAGAGAAGGAATTCGCTCGACTCACCACGGGGACTTTGTGTGAGAAGTAAAGCGTCCATCTCTGATCTCAAATCGGTTGTTGCCTCAGTGGAATCGGATCTTTTTGAGCTTAAAACTGAACTACCCAATGTGACACACGATTTATGCACTTCGAAGTTTGATCTCCTGGAAGACAAACTTAAACAATTGGACAATGACTACAAAGTACAAATCAAATCATTGTCATCACGCATGATTGATGTAGAGACGACAAATGAACTTCTCCAATCCGAAAATGCAAAACTTAAAACAGAGATGCAAAACCTCAAGAAACACATTAAAGCGATGGATAAAAAGATAGAAACGCTGGAAAATGAAAAGAAAAACACTTTGCAGGAAATTACTTTGAAACCGAGCACACTAATCTGTCATCAAACTGTGCAAACTGAAGATGTGCCTTCCAGAACAAAGATATCTCAATACAAAACCAGCCAAGATAGAACCAGCCCAAATAACATTTTAACCAGCAATCCTTTCCATGTCCTTTCAACAGCGAACGACGAGGAGGACAACACTTCAAGTACCTCGCAGTCCCATGTGCACCCTATCTTACAAATCCCTCTATTCCGCCGCATGATAATTATCCAAGCAGAATTACTCCTCAACAAAACGAAATCACACCCGATAATCTCAATGAGAAACCTGACCATGTCCTACTCATTGATTCGAACGGAAAGTTTATCGACACCAAGAGATTCTCTTCAACATCAATTGTGCTCAAATCTTTCACACCTACCACCGCCTCTGCAACTGATACATTGAACAAGGAGAATTTCGGCACCCCTTCAACCATAATTATTCACACGGGAACAAATGATATCGAAAAGACACCGCTCGATGGATGTTTTGAAAACTTCCAAGTTCTCGTCGACATCGCAGCACAAAAGTATCCAAGAACGAAGATAATTATCTCATCCCTTCTTGTCCGTAATGACGCCTTTGACACTTTGAGATCACAACTCAATGGAAGACTCGGACGCCTGCGATCGTACCCCAATGTTTACTTTGTAAATAATGAAATAATCACAAGCGACATGTTGTACGATCAAAAGCATGTCAAAAGACGGAATATTGGAGCACTGGTCTCTAATTTAAAAGACTGTGCCTTCAACAGGATTTCGAGACGCCTCACATCACCTCAAAGGGTCGCCCCAAGACACCATGATTTGAATTCTCTTCAACACTTCCCTTTACGTAAGGACCAGATCTCTTCATTGAACACCACACCCACTACTACACCTGCCATCAGGCAGCAGCCAGTACAACCACCACTTCAGCAACAGCCAAGGCTTTTTACGGAAGTGGTCAAATCCCCTGGAAAGCATTGTGATTCAGTAGACCCTGAAACTATGATAAAATTACTAAACATTTACGAGATGATCCGTCAATCATAATAACCTACCCCAAATACATTAGGTAACTACTCTTACCACGAATATGATGACAACTTCCAGGAACTCCTCTAATTCATCCATTTTCGAAACAAAGCCCATGTAGGTATCCTTTTTATTGATCTCAATTAATGTGTTTTCTTCGGCAGTTATCAGTTCGTTCAACAAACTGTTTGAAACTCAGTTGTTGGAACATTAATGGATTGGTCAAAAGTTCGGTGTTTGGTCACAAATTACATAATAGTGATTTTCTTAATCAATTTAATAGCAGTGATATTTCCATAGTGTCAGAAATCTGGGGCTCGGATGTGAATGAATTGCCCGGTTTTGACATAATTGCACTTAGTCCACCCAGAAAACTCAAGATTAAGAGATCTGGTAGATTTTCTAGTGGGATTTTAGTAGCTGTGAAAAAATTCCTCACGCCCCATTTCTCCCCTGTCAAACAGACCCCTGAGTATATATGGCTAAAAATAACTAAAACATTCTTCAGTTAGATAAAGATATTTTATCATGTTCATGTTACATTCCTCCAAAACACTCTCCTTATTTTAATCCTGATACACTTTTAAAATTAGAAAATGACATAAATCTTTTCAAAAGAAATAGTTATATAGTTCTAGCGGGTGATTTCAATGCTCGCACGGGAATAGAAAATGATTTCATCAGCAACGACAATTATAAATTTGTACCAGGGGGTGACTCCCCTTTACCAACTGTGGTAACGCCCAGGAAAAGTTTTGATAATAATGTTAACGATCTAGGAAAACATCTCCTAGAAATGTGTAAATCATTAGATTTAAGAATATTGAATGGAAGATGCAAAGGTGACTCGTTCGGAAAAATTACTTTTCACGGAAATCAAGCTTTGAGTACGGTTGATTATATAATTGTTAGTAATGAAATTCTGTACCTTTTCGAAACGTTTGTTGTTCGAGAACCATCACCTTTTTCAGACCATTGCCAGCTACTAAGTTGGATAAAACTTGACTCATCATTGTTAAATAGCAAAGATACAAGTAACGAAGGTGCATTCTTCAACCTTCCTAGACAGTTTAAGTGGACAGAAGATTCTTAAGACTCATTCACTTCTGCGCTACAATCCGATGAAATTAACAAGTTGATTCATGACTTTGAAATTTTAAACTTTGATCATGTAGGAGACGTTAACGAAATAGTAGATAAATTCATAACGATATTAGAAACTGCTGCCAAACATTCAACGCCTTCCAAACTAAAATGTGGTGTTCCAATTTGATAAAATTCAGAGTAAATACTAAGAACCACTTCAAAAATGGCTACTTTTTCGGTGTAAAATAGAAACCTGTCTCGGAGAAAAGTGATTTTTACGTTGCAGTCTTGGAAGTTCCATTGGAAATGAGTGCAAAATTGACCTAAAGTGAAACGTAGAGCTTAGACGGAAATCCATGATTGCCATTTAATTCCAAAGACAATTTTTGCAATACACTAAGAATCTTAAACTGGTTTTAAAACTCAGAGGAAAAGTTTCCCAGTTTGCGAGGAATGAAAAAATTCTTCCAAGCAATTTCCTATTCTTTATTTGAACTGAAATGTAATGTTTAAGTCACGCATAAGAAACCAAACGATTTTTGAATTTCTTGTCTCGAGAGGTACCTCCATAGAAAACGATTCAAAATTTCTGATCCCCCAAACAACACAAGAGAGGATTCAAAATTTCTGATCCCCCAAAGAACATTAGAAAGGGTTCAGAATTTCTGATCTCCCAAAGAAAACTAGAAAAGGTTCAGAATTTCTGATCCCCCAAAGAACACCAGAAAGGGTTCAGAATTTCAGATCCCCCAAAGAAGACTAGAAAGGGCTTCAGAATTTCTGATCCCCCAAAGAACACAGGAGAAGATTCAGAATTTCTGATCCCTTGCAAAGCCAGTGTTACATCCAATGTAGCCACATTAAATCATAACATGGAAGACAGGGTTTAGATCTTGCTGCCTGCCTGAACAATGTCTAATCAAAATATTTTTTCTTGATAACAATATTCAATTAGAAATTTTATACAAATATAGCATAATTCTTAACAGATTCCATACACTCAGATTATACTGAGAGAGTGATGAAGAACAAGTTTCTTCACAGCAGTCTATTAATATTAGTAACTGTAAACATCACACATTGTATTACAATGATCTATGCACTTAAAATTACAATAGCTGTAAGTTAAAAAAAACAATAGCAAACAGTACCTAAGAGGATAGGAAAGTTCAGAATTGACCAAAACAGTAAGATTACTCAAACTGCACAACTGTAGGCAAAAATGCAGACTCCACTTTCTCAGTCAGAATTTGCCCACCTTATGTGAAGGAAAAATTCTAACAATTTCTGTTTAACATGGAAACAAGGCACCTGACTGTTATAAAACAAAAAGAGCGTTCAGGAACACTACAGCGCATTACAGGGATGACAATTAAAGACTGCAAGTTACATGTACATTTAAATTTGCAGTTGATACATTTAAGTGGGTCGATGTATTCTACATATATGCATACAGTGTCCTCCAAAAACCTGTTGTCATATAGCAGAGGCCATGGACTTTAGCTTTGCCCAACACGTTTTTACATCTTCAATCTAACTTTTTGAGTGGGTTACCAGTTCATTCACACTTCAATTAAGCAATCAGTTTAACCATGCTCAAAGGAGAAGAGTGTGGGTAAAATTGTTTTTATAAAGACCTGACAGATATGGATGCAAGTATTGTAGCTAATGCCACAAACAATTCTATTCTTTCTTTTTTAATTTGGCATACTCATCTTGGAGATGTTTCCTGGTAGCTGGCAATAGTTTGCTGTCCTCAGTTAAAGAAGCCCTCCCAAAAACAATCATATCTAATAACTAGTTTATTACCAACTTGATGCTACTTGCAACTATCTCATTCCTGGTTGACGGATGAAAATCTCTATCTTTTTTCTATCCAAGAGGTTTTGTAGATAGAGGATAGCTATCTTTAGCATGGCTTAAAGCTAACTAATATCTATCCATCAGATAGTCAGGCAATTGATAGACTAGCTAAAAACTCACTTCCTGTGTAGATAGTCAACAGATACTTAGATGGCCTATCTATCCACTAACTTGTCTATCCAAAAACCACCACTAATGTAGTAAGCCAAAACCTAGGCTATCTGAAGACTAGTCCTCGTATTGAACAATAAAATACTATCCTATCTGAAACCTACCTCTGCTGTAGTTGGTAAAAAGATAGCCTATCTGAAAACTACCCATCACTCATATCGCACTGTGATAACCTATCCAAAAGCTATCTTTGCCAGAGATGGTAAAAAGATAGCAGCCAATCTAAAAATTATCCATCACTCATGTACATGTAGCACTTTAATATTAACCTAACCAAAAGCTTTCTTAGTCACAGGTGGTGAAAATATACCTAACTATTGAAAACTCTTCATTACTCATTTTATACGGAACTTTGATAACTGCTCTTCAAATCCCAAACCTAAGTGAAATCGCTGTATTTACACAGGAAAATGTATAAATAACTCATAGCTTTATCGAAACCTGCTACAGTTGTACATTAAAATTAAATACCAAAAACCAGGCACACCCAGATGCAAAAGGAGGACAAAATCTGGCTGGAAATGAGTTTCCATTATGTTGCAATTTATTACAAAACATACTTAAATTTAACATATCTCTTTCTAAAATCCTGTTTGAAACACTTCTCAGCTACTTAAGTTGGAGTCTAGTAAATGTTTATATTCTTCAGTAAATTTTCATGAAATGTAAACAGATTTCATGACTGGAAAAGCACAAAATATTCTTGACATGAATTTCAAATTTCAATTACATTAATTTCTTCATGAAAGTATTTTTTTCAATCAATTTTATCCATGAATCATAGGTTTCTCAAATTATGGTAAGACTTATGTACAAAGTTCTGGAAGTGGTTAAAAGTAATTTTCCGTAACCTGGCTGTGAATTATATCTGCTGCTCTAAAGAACCTCTATTTGCATAACAAAATGCCAAATTATAAAGAACCTTTGAAACACTGCCCAATTAAAGAGAACTTCAACCACCCTAATCAAAATAACATCAGTCTTTTGCAACTCAAGTAATAGGTGGCAAACAAAAGGTCTTGATAATGTAATATGCACATCTAACATAACCTCAAGAGCACCACCATCAACCTGAAAATCAAAAAGGTGAAGGATGTTGCTTTTTGATATCTTGTGTTTTAGGTGTTGTATAAATACATGTATGCCCACTTGATCCTAGACAAGATATACACTAGCTATATGAAGTATATGTAAACCACATGAGAGAGCTCACATTTATTGCACTTATTATACTTTTACAATGAATGATTTTCCCAATACGAAATTGTTCGTATATTGTTGTGTTGAATGCAGTTGCTTTCATAACTCCTTTAGGAAATGAACATTTGCATTCACGAAATCAACAAGACTTAACAATGTGTTAAAGCATCTGCATCTTCCACGATCAATTAACCCGGCCAGAACGTTTCCAGTATTTCAAGAACCTTCACAAATTATGCAAGAAAATCAGTTTACCTTGGAAAGCTGCAGGAACCATAAGCTTTTTGTAAACCTGACGAGTGCAAGAGAAACCGCCACCTGCTGGCAAATAGTTTGATTGCCACACTGTTTTGCCAACGAACGTTCATACTTTTCCACCTTTACTGGGATTTGACTCAATTGGAATAACAACGGATATCTGTAAACAATTTGTGACTGCTTTCCAACGTAGAACAAGGCTATAAAATAACAGAGAGCTTTGTTATCGAATCCTAACAACATTCACCACGACCTTTGCCCGCCATTTTGGTGTTTCCGTCCCATCCCATAATCCTTCGGTGAATCTGATAAATGAATACTTTTCACCAGCAGATTCCCTTTCCAAAGCAGTCGGTTATTTGCGCGCAATTTCGAATCCAACATTGTTAATAGCAGCAAGAAGCATGGAATGATTTGTCCAAGTTCAAATGAGTATCTTGATTGCTTCGGTGAAAGAAAGGTAAGTCGCAGAAAAGTAAGTGTATCATAATTGTCATCGAAATCAATGTTGTGGCTGAAGAAATTTCGTTGTTATATTTATTTCGCGATCACTGAAACACAAGGAAAACGTTTGTTCTCCTGATTTTATTAGCACCCGTAACGAAGAAATTATTCACACGCATTTCCTATGTATGAAATGCTTGTATAATAGCTTGTTAGTGTGCTTTTTGAAGAGGTAACTTAAAGTTTACACTAAATTGATTTGAAGCTACAGATCACGCTCGATACACTTCACTCCCGCATTGCCTACATACTGTTCATTATTCTTTACAAAAGAATACACTCCCGATCAATTGATTAATGAAAAACAAATGTTAATTCTATCGCTATTTATAAAAATATTTAGCTTCTATTGCTTCATTGCAGAGCAGAGGGAAAAAAAAACAGGCAAGAATAGCGGCCGTCAATCCGAAACGAACACATTAAAGCAGAAAACGGAGGTGGCGCAGACGGCAGCTGAGTACTGATTAAAATTCTTGTTATCTTTGATGTGAACTTTAAATAACAGCTTGTAATTCTGGAGCCTAAATTTACATCTTTTTGAATTGAAAATAAAACCTTTCACTGTCCGGCATGAAACTACAATTTTTGTCTCTATCCTTTGGCGTGGTTTCAAATCGTTATTAATAATGACCTATCTGTGAATATTTCATTTGTGTACCTTTCTGACGCCCTTTGCTCTGTGATCCATTTTGTCTGTCATGTGCTTAAAGTTACTATCCAATCGTTACTTTTTAGCTCTCAGACATTCTTGTGAATTATAAATAGACGGCTATTTCTGTCCTGTCACCTGATAAGGGGGATCAGAAATTCTGAATCCTTTTAAGAATTATAGGTAGATGACCGTTTTGTTCTGATAAGTTATGCACTGGGGGATCAGAATTTTTGAATCCCTTTAAGTCATGTGGGATCAGAAATTCTGAATTGTTGTAGAATTATAAATCAACAGCTCTTTCTATCATGTTAGCAGATTTGATGGGGGAGGGGGATCAGAAATTCGTAATACTTTTAGAACCATGAACAGATAACCGTTTTTGCCCCGTGAGGTGATGGGGATCAGAAATTCTGAATGCATTTAGAATTATAAGTAGATGACTGTTTTGCTCTGACGGGTTGTGGACTGGGGATCAGTTTTTGAATCTATTAAAGCCTTGGGTGATCAGAAATTCTGAATCCTTTTAGAATCATAGATAGATGACCGTTTCATTCTGATAAGTTGTGGGCCGGGAGATCAGAAAATCTGAATCTCTCAAAAAACGAAAGGGCGATGGGTGCACGATCTTTTTTACATTAAATTGTACATTTTGGTGAAATTGGATGTATTGTCCCTGGCGGACTCAACTGAACACTTCTTTTTCTCCTTCCAATAAGCCAAAACCTTTCGGAAACACAAACTTTTTCGGCATCAAATACCAGTAACCTTCGGAATTTTTCCAAATTGGAATGCCACATTTTAGTTTGGAAGGCGTTATTCGTTACCATTGATAAAAGTGAACAAGAACTCCGAAAAAAGGCACTCTCAAATTTGGTTTGATAGTGACTGCAGTAATGTAAGAAAACTTTTAAGCCGCCTTTCACATAACACCCATAAAAATCCTTTCGACGAGCAAACTCGACTAGAATATCTGTCTGTAAGAAGACAGTACAAACAGTTATTACGACATAAAAAACTCAAATATCGGGATGACAAAATTGATGAACTCATTAAAACTAGAACCTCAACCGAGCTTTGGACCAATTTAAGATCTTTATCGACTCAGAAAAAAGCTTCACCTGACTCGAATGTTCCTTTGCGCAAGCTATACAATCATTTTCAACAATTACATTCGGCACCAAATGCCGATAATCTCTGTGAGAAACAAGATGAAATAATCAAAGAGTTACAAGACAGAGAAACAATCCTGTCACAATTTGCTGAATTAGATCAACCTTTTTCTGAGGATGAAGTTAAACATTCTATAAAAATGCTCAAAAATAAGAAAACTGCTGGCCTTGACTGAATAAGGAGTGAAATGTTAAATGTGGAATTCCTTATCTGACTACCTCCTTAACAAAATTATTTAATTTCCTGCTCAATAAAGAAATCTATCCAGATAATTGGTCTACTGGACTAATAAGTCCTATTTTCAAATCAGGGGACAAGTCTAATCCATCGAATTATAGAGGCATTTGTGTCACTAGCTGTTTGGGTAAATTATTCTCGGCTGTCTTAAATAAAAGATTACTCACTTATCTTAAAAATCACAATTTATTACATTCCTCTCAAATTGGTTTCCTTAACGGTTTCAGAACAACCGACCACATCTTTTCCCTAAGAACACTAATTGACAAAAATGTAAAACATACAAACAAAGGCAAATTATTTTGCCGCTTCATAGATTTTCAAAAAGCACTTGACTCTATCTGGCATAATGGGTTATTACACAAGTTATTATACAATAAAATAGCAGGACAGTTTCATCGTTTAATCACTGATATGTATTCAAAAACTAAATGCGCTATAAAAAACGGAAACAAGAGAAGCTCCTTCTTTAATTACAACAGAGGAGTGCGACAGGGTTGTATTCTTTCACCATTGCTATTTGATTTATATCTAGATGAATTTCCACGCATACTAGAATCCTCAACTGGTACAGATCCAATTATTTTACCAAATGGGTCTCCTCTCAATTGTTTATTTTATGCAGATGATCTCATATTAATATCAAGCAGTGCTGCTGGTCTTCAAAACCAACTTAATACCCTCCAAAATTATAGCGAAAAATGGTTATTAAAAATTAATCTAAAAAAGACGCAAACCCTAATTTTCCAAAAACAAAATCGTAAATCAACACGTGACAAATTTTCCTTCTTTCTAAATGGAACTCTAATTGCTAAGGCGTCACAGTACACCTACCTTGGCGTTACTTTTAACACTAATGGAAGCTTCTCAAATTCTAAAAAGGCTTTAGTTGAGAAGGCTAGAAGATCCATTTTCGCAACCAAACGTTATCTTGATTTCAATAAACTTGCTATCAGTATGTGTAATAAACTATTTGATACTCTATTTCAACCCATACTTTTATATGGATCCGAAATCTGGGGAGCATATGATAGCATAAACCTCAAAAAATGAGAAAAAGACCCTGTGGAAAGACTTCATACACAGTTTTACAAATATTACCTCGGCCTCAACAGAAGAGCACCAAATATTACTGCTCGAAACGAAACAGGACGGTTGTCATTAAAATTTAATATTCTTCCAAGAATTATTAAATTTTGGCTACATCTTGTCTCTCTCCCAGAAGACAGCGTTGCCAAACAATGCCTCAATATTTCCAATCAACTGGCAAATGAAGCAAAGTCCTCTTTCATGTTAACAGTCAATGAAATCATCAAAAATTATTTAGATGACCAAAACCATCCGCATAATATAAAAACACAATTACAATGAACAAATCATCAAACATAATTTACAAAAACTAAAATGTCACATCTCAAATGATATGAAAAGATACCAAATGGAGATAATTCGGTCTAACAGAAAGTTGAATTTCTACTCAAGTTTTAAAAGAGATGTAAGCAAATCTGAGTACCTAGAACAAGTAAAGAACCTCAAACATAGACAAGCTTTGGCAAAACTCCGATCTGGTAATCATAATCTTAGAATTGAATCTGGGCGACACTGTACTCCTAAATTACCTGAAAATCTTAGAATTTGTCAGTACTGCTGTTCTCACCAAATTGAGAATGAAATGCATTTCTTATTTCATTGTGACCGATACAATAATATTAGACAACAAGTCACAAATGACATCATCAAGAAATATCCAAAATTTGATTCCTTTAATAACACAGAGAAAACAATATTTCTATTTAACAATGCTGATACTTTTATTTGTAAAAAACTAGGTTACTTTACATATGAAGCACTACAAATAAGAGAACTTTGTAACCCTAGAACTTAAAATGAAGAATCTTGTAACTAGCTATGTTTATTTTTCTTTCTGGTTGCTGTTGTAATTTGTTTCGTTTTTGAATTTTTATTTAGCGATTCTGCATTTAGGTAACACCATCTATATGGGAATACCAATAAATTGTTGTTGTTGTTGCTTTCTCTTGATGGCTTCTGCAAAACATTATATTCTTTAGACAGCGGTATCTAATATAAGAATGAGATTTATGTACAGTGCTCTTCTTCAGAAAAGAAAAAAGAAGTCCTTTATTTTATAATGCAATGGAGAGTACAAGCTTTAAGGAACAGATTTGTTCACGGTTTGGTATCCTTGACTTCTTGTTCAAACGCCAGTTGCAGGTGACTGTTTCCTCTTGGAAATGTTCTCCGCTGCGTCGCCGGCATCAAAGCAAGTGTCTTTTCAATTTCTTCCTTTGATAAATGCGATGGCGCTGGCGCCACTGGCCTTCTTAAGCAGCACAAAACCAGGACTTCTCTAAACTCAGGAATTCGTAATGCGTACACAACTGGATTGACAAACGAGCTGGAATAAGCTAAAATCGCCACCGGAAAATAAAATTTCCACGCTATCTGGACTTGACCGACAAAGATTACACAGTGCATGATAGTTATAGGAAGCCACGAAAGCAAAGCAAGAATAGAAACAAACAATAAGGTCTTTGTTAAGCGTTTCTTTTGCGAGGTTCTGTTTTGTTGTTTTGAAGCGACTCTTTCGTGTTGAAATTTTCTCCAAATGGCGATGTTACAGCCACATACTACGAATATTAGAAGTAAGGCGTATATCATCAAGGGATATATAGCATATTGGGTTGAAATAAAGAGATTCAACGTAGTCCAGACAGTACCAGGTCAACAAGGAAAGCAAGTGTCCAGACCATGAAGATGACGATGCGGTATGTTCGCATCGATAGTGTTCGGTGCTTCAGTGGCC